>NW_010521043.1:4452-11561 GCF_000687285.1 Phaethon lepturus
TAGTTTAGTCATCTATTCATCATCTAGTGCCCCTCGCACTCTAACCATAACGACTGAATTTTTTCTGCACTCTCAACAGGTGGTATGTTTTCTCCTACCCCAGGGTACAGCAAATGCCAAGAAATCAATGCTTTTAACCTGAGAGGAGGAAACAGTGACTCACGTTCTTCTCCAACATTATTTCTCAGAAGTTACTTTTTGCTTTGATGCAGATGCATATGCATCAGCATAAATGCATAAAGCATACCCAGTGCATAAGCAGTTTGGCTTGATGCATATTAAGCGCTACTGCTGAAATAACCCAGTGCTCAGAAATTCAGAACTTACTTTTGGGGATTTTGCAAATAAAATTCTGGTCAACAGAACAGTAGTAGTTCCTCCAGGTTCCACTTGAGACATCCATGTCAACGCAGTGCTCGTCAAAAATTACTGTAGGCTCTCCTTTCTCCCAGTTGACAAATTCTACCGCACTTCTGTCTGTCCATATCCACTCCCCTAAAATTAAAAGTATTACCTAGTGAGTGAATGAAGCGGGGAATCGTTTCTAGTCTACTGGGCACAACGACATGGGATATGGAATTTATTAGGTGATGAAATTAGCATCACAGAGGGCTCATTTCTCTCTCTTTCATAGCCAGAGACGTTCAGATGGGAGTGTACCAAACGTAAATGCTCACAGACGAAGTTAACTCCATTAGGCTTGAGGGCCACGGGTGTCGGTGATGTAAGGAAGACATGCCCAGGTTACCAGAGGACTTTTAGCCAAAGCCTGTGCCCAGGACTCCTCTGTGCCTGGGAGCCTTAGGAAAAGATCACCTGTGTGAGCCACACTCTGCAGCTCAAGGATCCAGATTGCTCAGGAGATTTTCTTTATGTGTGTACCCAAGATCAGTGAATAGCTGCTTTATTAGAGCTGGATTAATCAATTATCTTTCAGACCGAAGCAACTCTCTTTAATAATAACCCCCTGCTCATCTCCTGCTGAGGCCCATCAAGTAGGAATAATCTCCATCTCTGCTCCCTCAGGGTGTGCTTTCATGGCAGCAGACCCCGATACGACCCGCAACCGCCTCAGTGCCACCTCCTCCGTCCCCGAGCTGCAGCTGCGCTTTCCTCTTGCCTCTGCTTGCATTGCATGCGGCAGTGTGGCAGTGCAGTGGGCCAGGTCAGGAACAAACCACTGCTTTTCAAAAACCACTGGTTTTCATCTAGAACAGATGAACTCGGCCCACCATGCAACAAGGCGCCTGCCCCTTGCTGGTGGTGAGAGAGAGGGACTTGGGCAACCATGGCCAAGGGCACTCGCTGCAGCCCGGTTGTACCCTCAAAGTCTGACATGAAAAACAGGTTTCAGAATTACAATGATACAGAAAAGAGGATGAAATTTGCAGGTTAAAAAAAAGAAAAGCTGAAATATTTTTTGATTAAAAAAAAGTTTCCACCAAAAAATTTATGAAAAAACCCTGAAATTTAAATTAAGAACTGTTGCTAGGCAGCTAATATAAGCTGCTGTCCCCCGTGTTGGTTAGAAATAAATTTCAATTTAAGGCTGCCTCAGTTTTTCATAACAAGACAACATTTTTCTTAAAAGACTAACACTGGCTAAATGTCAAGCAATTTGAGTAAAAAAAAGCAACAGGAAACATTTCAATCAACTACTGCAGTGCTAAGTTAGAATCTTTTACAGGCTGAAATATACTCTAATTAGAGTAAAGATAAAAAAAGCGTTGACCTCTTAGTGGTTTATGTTTTAAGTATTTTGGCAGAAAAGCTATTAAACATTTAACAGTTGATTTCTCTCTGATTGTTTATTTAATATTTAGTATGTTAGTATTAGTATTTCACATGTTAGTGTTACGTAGTATTCTCTCTGTTTATTTAGTATTTATTTTCATCTCAGTATGCTTTGTGAAATAATTACCATCAATATTTTTGAACAGTCCTATCCAAAACTTTCTGAAGTCACTTGCAAGTGGAGACAAATAAAGTAAGAGAAAATTCATTTCAGCCAAATCTTCTATGGAAACCAGAGAAGCACCTAAAAATATCAGATAAATATTACATATAATTTCAGCAAGATTTTCAATAGAAATTCATTATCTCAGTAAACAATCATGACACATTTTCTGATCAGCTTTTTCATAAAGTAGAAAAGCTTGATAATAAATTTAAATTAGCTGTAGCTTATAAGTGCTGTATCACATCTATGTATTACCTCTTAGTTCTGGATTAAAAATCCAAACACACAAACAACCTGTAAAATATTCTAATAAAAAAGGTACTTGCCCATTTGAATACATGTCATGGAAGCATCAGGCCAGCTTTCCTCAGAAGTGGTGTGAACATAGTAGCAATGACCACGGAAGGGGATCCAAGATCTACCACGCTTCGGTTCAGGACACTTTCCAGGAAGCTGTGGTGGTTCACTGGGGATTACCTCTATTAAGAAGACACACAGGATTCAGTAGGGTCTTAAAAGCCAAGGGAAACGTGTACTGCTGCACCACACATCAGCCCTACCAACTTGACAGTGATTCCAGGAAAAGGAATATCACACAGACTTAACTAATGATAAAATACTGCACTAAACAAGGTAAACTAGTAATAAACTACACTGATCGGAGCTGGTTCTCCAATCTGCTGAAGAAGGCTTCCACCAGTCTAACTGCAATTGTCTTCAGCAAGGCAATTTTTACTTACAACTTGTGAAACAGAATGAGGAATGAGTCAGTACACATAAAGGATCTCCACACCAGCACCACAAGCCAGTGGCTTGTGTCCAGCCAGTTTGTAGCAAGGTTGGTCAGCAGAGCTGACCTCCATACCTGCCCTTGTACATACATCCTAAACTATGTAACAGTAAAATCAGTAGCCTACTGCATCACCTCATTGAAACCAAAGCAGAGGTTAAATGAATATAAAATTTGCTGTGAATTAGGGTGCAGAGATCATAAATTCCGTATATAATTTAGAATATATTTGAAAAATAGGTGCAAAATTTGAGCTCTAAAGTATCTCAGCAGAAGCTTCCCAGGATCTTATAACAAATATAAATGAATCAATTCATCTGCTACACTGACAGAAGTTTCTTGTCTCTCAGTGTTACAAAAGATTCTTTTAAATGTAAAAATATATCATTAATATATTTATAGTTAGGCTGAAGTTGATTAATTCTGCAGTTCTTGACAAACAAGGATGCAGAAAAGAAGTATCGCATGTGGCATGAGATATTGCAGTTCTCTTTATGACGTACAGGTGGTGGCGGCTGGCCTGTGAAATGAAATGTCTGGAAATCACTCAAGACAGACTGGATTTGGGAGTTCTCCCTTAACAAAAGCAATAGTTTATGACAAGGCATACAGCATCTATCACAATCTTCGCATATGTGGAAAAGCTAAATTCAAATAAAGCCATTAATTCAAATTCCAGCCTCACAAATCACATTTCTCCCATTCACAACTTACCATCAGATTGTTTACAGAGAGATAAAAATGTTTCGTTGCAAGATGTTGTCTTCCAAAACCCATCCAAATCTAAATAGACACAGGCTGTGTTCTTATTTGGTTCTCCACTGGCCCAGTTATGATATCTGCTCCTCCTTTTATCTGACCATATGTAATGGCCACGAGTCTAAAAGCAAATGACAATAAAGATTACGTCACGTACAAGAATTAGATTGAAAGAGCATTAAGATTTCGCTTGAAGGTATGTAAAAATTAGGAAAAATCAGAGTCACGGTTTCTCACGCAAAATTAATTCGTCCTCTGTCATGAATACGTAATGGTCTGGTCCAGACTTCCACTCTCCACAGCAGTTAGGGCAGTGGTCCTACAGGTGTGTACTTAGTACACAACCTCTGTTGTTCAATTCACACCATCCACCCCATGCATTAAACGGGCAAAGGGCCTTGCGGTAACACACGTGAATATACAGCTGAAGATTTTATCAAAGGAGTCAACATATACACACAGCTCAAATGAAGATTGCAGAGAAACTACTGTTAGCATTCCTCTAACACAGGCTTCTCTATATATTTAGAAAGCAAACAGAAAAAGCAGAAGTTCCACTGGAGAGAGGAATACTGATGACGTTTTTCATGGGCCATGCACCACAGACCTCTGCCACCCGTGCTAACAGGGCTTGTGATAGGTTTCTAGCTCTTGCAAGGACTAGCTACTAGAGCCCAGCTAAGCATGTATTTTTTCAGTGGATTTCACCACTATTTGCAGAGTATGACCAACATTAGTCACATCCATGGCTCCTGTCACCCCCTCCTGCACAGTCTAGCCCTTTCTTCCTGTGATCTTTGGATGCAGGCTCCCATCCAGCTCTTTGTGCCAGTTCCTTTCCTGTCCTTTTTCCTTTGACGTCCTTGGCCACGTTTCATCCCAGATTGCTGTTTAATCCTGGTTTCCCAGTGCCTGCTCTCACTGAAGAGTGGCTCCGGTTCCTTTCACCGCAGCACCTGTGCCCTCTCTCAGTCCTGTGTCCCACCAAGCTCCAGCTCTACCTCTCGCCTCTTGGTTTCCTCAATGCTCGGGTTCCCCAAAAATCCAGCTACATCATCTTTTTTCGTGTTCTTTTTATATGCCTCTAACAGATGCTTCCCCTTTCAGACCTTTCCACTCTTTGCTGAATTAGTTTGTTGGCAGTTTTTCACAAGGCACTGTCTTCAGCTCCAAAAAACAGCCTAAGGTGTCCCCATTGCCAGGTGCCTGCTCCTGCCTCTACGCTGCACCTTGCCATTTCCCCTATTGCCCGGCACAAGCTCTTGTAGTGCCAGGCTGTGAATTAAAACAAAACTTAAAATAACCTCACAAAGAAAGAGCTATTTTCAACCCAAGTTGTTTCTGTGGTGTGCTCCACAATGTGTCTTCAGGAACGGCAACACTCCCCCACATGAGCGTGTGGCAGACCGTGGTGTAGGAAGTGGAAACTCCATAGCCACTTTTACAGCATGAAGCCACTGTCTACTGCAGCTACATTCTTGGTGGCTTTTGAAATGCAGTCTGTGGCAGTTCTCACTTACGCTGTGGCCCAACCTTTAGATGAGTAAAACCCCTAAAGTGGAGGGAAGTCAGGTACCTCAGCAAGGTTTTGATGCCTGCCACACATTCACGGATCTGACCGACCGCGCTGTCATGGGAGCAAACGGTGTTCGCAGCAGTGAATCCTGTCAACCTCTGAGCAAGAAATACAGCTGACCTAGACCGATCTAGGGCAGCAGTTCACAAGCATTTGGTGGACTCACTGTGTTGCTGTTAAGACCAATCCATACAGGCTCCCCATGCTTTAGTATTTGTAACCACAGGTAAGATTCAGCGTAAGGATCCAAAACGCTGGCAAGTTCTGCAAACTGGTCTCTGCAGTTCTTCTGTGCTTCTTCCCAGCTCATTTTGTAGTTGATGACTGCATAGCGGTCATCACCATAATTGTTAAAGCCAAACATTGGAATTATGGGTTGGGAGTTTTGCAGTTTGGGGTCTATAATGATCAAACAAACAGAAGAATCAAACGCTTTATATTGGTTAGACATATAACACTGAGAGAAGATCTAGTGTACTGAAGTAGTCAAGTAATTAAGAGAGGCTGGAACAATAAATTAAGATGCATCCCAACTATCATGGCAGTGATGAAATCCATGTTTTCATGCTCTGTGACAAAATTTTCTACTTCTTGTCAGAATGACCTTTTAGTGTAAATAACTGTATCATCACCTCCAGAAACGTGCCCTGCAAGCTCTAGACCTTCCCAAAGCATACGGTAACTGTATAGGGCATTAAAGGGAACACTTCCCCAACTTTTCCCATTATACACTAACATTTGTTGCATTTCTGACAAGGAACAGGGTACGGTAAGCACATCGTGAGCAAGCAGAGGGATATAATTGCTGCTCATGAAATCGCGTGAGTCAGACTGTAAAGGAAATCAAGCAGGGCAGTTTTCCAAAACGAAGAAGTTGCAGTACTTTTAACCATAGCAGTAGAAATTCAGTTTTTAATAGTTTACCCACATAAACACAAAGTACTGTTCTCTCTCTCTGCCACCTGATCACCAAAAATAGTAAAATACATGATGATCCACAGATTTTTAAAAAATTTTTTTAATTTACTGGTCTGTCCTTAAAATAGGAAAGGTTAAGAGTTTTTTCTGCAAAAAATAAAACGTGTGCTCATTTTGTTAAAATGGTCTGTAGTGCATCTGATACTGTCAGATTAATTTGAGTTAAAATAGGGTTGAATATGGGAAAGTCACTTTTAACTTCAGTTTGACATAACCACAATAAATCAGCTGTACTAGAAAGCAGTGAAAGAAAACTCACCAGAATTTTTCTGGCATATGTAGCTTTTGCTTGTTTTACATTCTTCATCTTTCCATTTCCCTGCCTGTTCAATAGGGTTCTTCATCATAAAGACGCAGTCATCCTGCAGGGGAAATGAGAGGAACAAGAAAAAGATGTGGATAGGTGGGAAACATTCCTACTCCTTCTGGATGTACAGACTCACCTGTCACACGCAGGCACACAGCGATGAGTAATATGAAGGTCATACATAGGAACTCACACGAGCGACGGTCGGGAGTCGCAAAGCACAACATGGAGGCAGGAAGAGTGCCTGGGCCTGTCTGTGTGTATATAATCTCTGTGCATGCACGTGTGTGTGTGTGCGCGGGCAGGTAGACGTGCGTGTGCGAGGTCTGGCCCACGGGACCTTTCAGCTCTGTTGCTGCTTTCCTGGGGGTTATGGGGAAGCTCTCACAGCACCGAAGCTTGCCTGGAGAGCTGAAACCCTCTTCCTGCCCCAGTTCGGCACTGGGAACTGAAGTGGTCACCGCCGCGCAGCCATGTGGAGGTAACGACCAGAAACAGCCCTTTGCGGGGGACACCTCCCAAGCCCTTACCGCCGCAGTCTGGGCTCTTACCTTCTTCTTTTCCTCTCACAGCGTGAGAAGCTGCTGCTTGGCTCCCTGCAGCAGGAGGCAGCGGCTCTCCCCACCTCATACCAGCACAACCTCATGCTACCCCCAGCCCCCTCAGGGGCTTTAGCCCAGGTCTTGGCTGCAAGCGAGGGAAGCTGGTTGTGGAGCAACTCGTGGAGGGAAATGGGCAG
>NW_010521043.1:11592-22968 GCF_000687285.1 Phaethon lepturus
TACAGAAGGCGTACGCTTGTGTCAGATGGGGAAGTCCTGGAGATCCCAAAACCCAGCTCCAGCCTGGATGGCAGCAGAGGTCGGACCTCACAGAACTCTACCCCATTTTAGCTGAACTCAAAGCAATTCTGACATGAAAAAGAGTGAAACTTGGTAAAGCCAGCAGAGGAGTGCAGAAATATCACTGTCAAACTGTATTCTACATTAGCCATTTTACAATTACTGAATAACAGTTTTGTTTTGCAATTAAACACAAAATGGTACAGCAGTGCTGAAAGTTTCAAAATGTGAGGAAGAGATCTTTCAGAAGGAATATTAGAGGGAGAAGATAAAAATGAGAAAGGAAGACAGCCTCCTTCTTTTGAGGATTTCATTCAATGCATTTATATAAATAAGCTCAGCACCAAGAAATGAAAATACACGCAGTTATCTGAGTATTTTTATGAAGATAACTTTCACCGCATCCCAAAATTATACAGTTACTGCCATGCTATGGTTTGGTTTAGCCTCCTGATCAGTCATGGTAAAGTGAGGGAAATTGCTCACTTGCCTGAGTTTTGCATAATGCTTCCAAACCTCTGTCTGGCTTCATACAGAATCATGACAAAACACAGAAGTTGAAAAAAAATGTGTGAAGGTAGATCTCTCACATGATTACTCTGCTTTTAAAAGCGACAAGTTTACTAGAAATCTTCATAAAGGAAACTTTACAGAAAATACAGTTGTAGCTGTGTATATTTTATTCATCTACCAAAGTTATAATGTTTAACTGATAAACAGAAATTAATGTTTACCTTACTGTAATAACTTCGGGAACCTTTTGCCCAATTTGTATAGTAAACTGGGCTTCCATCTGTCCATAAGTACGTGTGCTCCTGATTTATGTCATTCAGCCCAATCCAAGCATCAGTTGCAGCATTTTTTAAGAGGGACATGAGGAAAGCTGAAGGAAAAAAGAAAAATTGTACAAGGAGGGAAACTGAACGCACCTTTCCTCAACAGTGCAGACTTTAGAGTGCCTGGAACCAGGATGATGAGTTTTGGTTTGCTCTTGTCTAATAAGGTGGTAAACTTACGATAAAACTAAAAATAATAGATAGTCAACTGATGTTAAAGTCAGAAAAACTGTTTACATACTCAAAGACGGACAAACTTTGATACATAAAATTGTCTTTAAAATATTTAAGGAATTTATGTGTACATTCTTCTGTGTTGTTCATCACCTGAGGAAGCAGGGAAAATGTTTTGATGGTATTGCAGGAATTAACATGAGCACACTAAACCTTGGGACATAGAAAATGGGTCTACAGACTGTGCACTCCCTTTTCTTCTTTGGTAACTTCTTTTTGAACCAGACTTAATAACTTCATTTCTAAACAGGCATAACACAAAATTACTTAATAACCACGCATGTATGTACTGAGATCTCGGCTGTTTGTAAGGCCAGATGCCGTTTCCCTTAGCTCCTGCCTTAGACTGACTTTCCGCTAAAAGAATGTCCTTCCTCTGCTATAACGAAAAGTATGAACCACAAGCACTGATGGAGAGAGCTAGGAAAGAGTCCGCGCGCAGCCCTCAGGACCTGAGGCGTTACATTTCCTGAGCAAACATGAGGTCTCACTAAAAACCTGTAACAAGCTGAGCAGCAAGACCCACAGGCTGAGGTCCGGCAGAGCAAGGGGAACAGGTTGGGACTCCAGCGCTGGAGCCTTCTGCTGCCTGAAGACATGTCCTCCACTGGCACCCACAGCATCTGGCTCAGCAGCTAGATGCACGGTGATTTGTTGTGGATATTACTCCCTTTGTGCACTATTTTTACATGTACACTTAAAAAGCCCTAAAATATGGACATTTTATTGTATGACAAGCCCCTGATACAAAATCTTAATACTTGAACAAGTATGATTTCCTTTGCGCGTCCTATATTAACCCCAAAGCTATGATTTTAAAAGTTAATCAAGACACTAAAACCTATGCAAGCATTTTCCCAAAGGTGCAATTTCTTATTCAATATAACTTTATATTAATATGGCATAAATAATAGCATATATTGCAGAAGCTATAACTTCTGTTTTAATCTGTTTATCAGGAATTACTTGAAGTCTCATCCAGTATCAAAACATTGGTACTTTATACCTTGCATTTCCCTTTTTGATATAGTAGCCAGGTTTCCTCCAAAATCAATACAATTGTTCCGCGCAGCATGCCATGTCAATGTATCATTTTCATTAAGGCCAAATGCTTTGAAACACTGAAAAAGAGACATGTGCCAAATCTGTAACTGGATGGCATTTTAATTTCTGGTGGAAGCATTTCTGTTTGCAACAAACAAGATAAGCTGGATATTTTAAGCAAAAAGGGAGAGGTCTTTATGAAAGAGAAGATCTATAGTAGAAAACTAGTATAACCACCAATATTTTAGCATATACTTAGAAGAAGGAATGTCAGTCTAATGATTTCAGTAGAAATTATGTTAAAGCTTCTGAGCACACTTCTGAGATGTGACTTTGTAGCAGGACTGCCTAAGAAGAGCTCAGAAAATAAACAGGGATAAGATACGTTATTGAGGCTAAATATCTCAGCTTTGTTGCCCCGTTTGTCAAACCAGGTTTGGTTCTCACAGGTTAATCACAGAAACAGAATGATTCTGACATTACAAAGAAAACAATGAATTTACCATTTCTTGTAATATGATCGGTGAGATTTAATCAAGACATCATTAGGCAGCCTTGTGAGAGTCAAGCAACCTAAATGTGCTAATTAAAGCACGCAACAGAAAAGTTAATCAGGCAATTTGGGGAAAAAGTTGGGCAAAAGGGAGGTAGCTCCATGATGTTCAGAAGCGGTGTGTAAACACTTGTAGAAGAGTCAAGAAAGGAGCCTTTGGAAGCTCCTCTTCCAGGAGGTGAGGAAGAGGGAGACATTTTAGCTTGAGAGTGCACCGTGAAAGGGAACAAACTCTGAGTTTGTTACTCTCTTCCCCAGGACTGAGGAAGGGAAGGAAAGAGGAGACAGCAGCCAGTGGATCTCAAACAAAGGAGCTCTATCAAACTGAAATCACATTTTGGCTTAGCCAAAAGGAAGACAGAGTGAGCTAGACGAAGCGATGTAATCAAAGATTATCTTCATTGCTAGGTGTATTCTCAACAGCGTATGCTGTTGTTTTACAGCTTTTATAGCTTCATTGATGATAGTCTATGGATTTTAAATACATACAGTGTCTTTTCCTGAACTTTTGTCTTTTGAGAAGACTAAGAGTGATCTTACATAATAAAGTGTGGTGAAGTTTATAACTGGATTATTTAAAAAATTGTAACAAGTGTTTGGTTATAGAAAAAAAATTATAAATTTGCTCAAGGGAAGGTGCCTTAGTGACTTAAGAGCCAGTGCATACTAGGCAAAGGATGAGTAAGTGTCCAGGCATACTGTGACAGTCAGATAAGCTCAGAACAGTAAATGAAAGCATACAGGTCCACACAAGGAAAGTTGCTCAGCCGTCCTTGGCAACACAAAACACTAGCAAAGATATAAGCTTTTTTTTTTTATGTCTCATGACCTTCCTCATAACTGCTGTGATCACAAAAGAGGGTGAAATTTCTATTTCAGGAATAGTATTTTTAGAGTCCTTAAATACACACAATCAGAACACATTTTGTGATAACTGAAGACCCTACTACAACTGAAAAACCGAATCGAAGTTGGTTTTTAGTCTGCTCTTTTTAAAATACAATATACTGACATTTCATACTGCACCTTGTTATCAAAGAGGATCCAGTCTTCTGGACACCCACCCTTTGGTGGTGGTGAAGTGGGAGTAACACTTGGACGAACAGTATTGTTAAGCCTTTCACAGATGAATAACTCAACACTGCCACAGTTGAGATCATTCCATGTACCTGAAAGCAAATTAGAATAAAAGAAAAACAAAATGCAATTGAGACTGGGATAAAGAGTGTCCTTTCCTAAAGCGAATCTATCATAGGAAGTAGAACTGATTACAGTATTTGTATTTCTTTCCCTCAGAAATAATGAGTAATTAATTAATTAATAATGAGCAATTAATTAATAATGAGTAATTAATTCTAACGTCCTTTAGAAATATTCAGGTTTCCAGCAAAATTCAGAATATGAATATTTTGTCTGAGAACAGCAATATTTCAATATTCCAAAACCATAGCATTGTCAGAGGGGAGTTTTTGTTCAGATGCTTCATTCACCTCTCTAAGATCTGTAAGATCTCTAGGAGCACACTGTCTATATCAGGTACTCGGTCCTTGTTACCTGACTACCTGAGCTTCTCACAGTCTTACAGTCTTCTGGGCATCTTTCCTCCCTATGGGAATGTGATGTAAGAATATAACATTAACACCATCATCCCCATTTTACAGATCAGGAGTGAATAAGAAAATGCAATTCATTTCATTAGCTGCAGACAATTACAAGGTAATTATCTACAGCAGAGCTAATCACACCTTACGTTTAATGGAGATATTGTCATTATAATTCAGTGAAATTATAGAAGAGAAGGACATAATTCATCTTATCTTAAAGAAAATCTCCAGATCAGGACATAATATTTACTCCCCAAAAGTGTTCACTTCCTTCCATTGACCTCTAACAGAGCCTAGGAAGATCACCTCAGCTATAGATTTTGAGACTAGAAATGTTTAAAAGTAGAAGAGATTAACTGCTCCAGAGAAGACTAGCTGCTTGGCTAGTGTAAGCACAATTACTTCCAACTCTCTGTATTAAAGGATATTTGTATTTATTTTAATTAAAATATTTTATATCATTGTTTATTAATAATCAAAGCCATGCCCAAGCCCTAGATTTGTAGGAACAGCACAAATGATAACAGGCAGCTGGTGTCCTTGAGAGGTAGTCATAAAATGGATAGAGGTTAGATGAAAAATGATGCTGGCTCTATCTGCAGATGGTCTGATGCTTAACGGATTTGCTCACGTTGAAATCTTTCTGACAAAGCTGGGAATCAAATTGCAGATGTAATCCAATATGTTAGCTACATAGAGTTGAATTTTTTAAAAGCGCATAAATGAAAGAGGAGAATACGATTTGTTTTCCTATGCTTTTTAGACACTCTATCAAACATCAGCCTGCTCAGTGTTGTAACTCACCCAGCCCTGCACGTGCAACCCTCCCAAGCCTATGCCACACTGTGCAGACTGAATGTTGTTACAGCACCCACCTGTTTGGGTATACATGACAACACAGTTTTCATCATTATTTGCAAAATTGGGTTCATTTGGAGCCCAGGCAACATAGTTCACTGGAGTTCCATCCATCCACCTGAAAGAAGCAATTTGGGGGAATAATAATTCTTAGTTGAATTAGTTAATATTTCTTTGTAAAGGACGCCATTAGAGTTTTGTATTTTAAGTTTCCTATATCCTATCTTACAAATACATTTTGCTCCCTGGTAAAAGAAAACCGAGACCTTCCACTGGGAATTAGTAAAAAATACCTTTATATCAACTGCTTACTCTGTTGACCTGGACCAGGTCTGTACTAATCATCTCAACTGGTGGCCCCAGCCTTTCTTGGTCTCTGAGCCTTGACAGCCTGCAGGAAACACACTGGACCCAGCTTTCTCTGGAGCACAGAAACAGAAACCTGAGCCTATTTTAGTAATTTCCTGGGTCCAAAGGCAGTAATATAAGATCTTGTAGGGTAATAGAGAGCCTTGAACCACACATACTGGGGACCACTTGGAACCATTTTGTTAAAGAAAGGAGATCTTTAATATTATACAGCTATTGCTTTCAGTTGTGCAACAATCATTTCCCAGTTCGGTGATTCACAAATTTGTTCTCAAAAAGTAGCCAAGAAAAAAGTGAAAAAGCCTCAGTGTGCTGGAAGGAGGAAAGTCAAATGGGGAATGTGCCAAGACTGAGAACCTTCAGACAAAATCAGCTCCAGGACAATTTAGTGTTTTTCCAGATTTGGAGACTAAGCAACTTTATGCATGTTTTTGCAACTACAAATAAGGAATTCAACAGGATGCATAGCTGCTTCCTCTTGCAAATCTCCTGAGCCAAATAGGAAAAAACAGTACATAATAAACTGGGAGAAATAATATAAAGACAAATAGCAGCACCATCATCCAACAGGGAGGAGGATGAAACTAGTGAGGGAGAAAGAGGAACTGGACAAACAACAGTGTTTGCTGAGCAGTGGATGTGATGTAGAAAGAAGAAGCTCCAGGAGATGAGACTATCCAGTCCCGATGGCTTATGGCCAAGAAATATATCCTGAGGCAATAGAAGAAAGACTGAAATGAAGAGGCTGCGACTCATCTGACCAAGCTTCAAACCCCAGGAGAAGGCACTAGAAAATGAGGCTGGGTGGGGTGGGGGTGGAGAGGGGAGAAGAGTGTCAGAGGAGAAATATGTCTGTAACTCATATAAGGCTCCAGGGGAGGTTTAGGACATTCCCCGGGCACTTTGTTTCCGAAGACATTTGTAGAAGAGTAATGACTCCATGTAGCCTGAAGTTGTCCTGCCCTGGGCTCTGACAGTGGAAACCATCTGGAAATTACCTTCCAGACAAGGGCTTTCCAGTATTGATATTTAACTTCTAAAAACCACCACGATGCATCTCACTGAAGGTTTTGGGGGTTCTTTTTCTTTGATCATTTGAATATTCAGTAATGTCTGCAAATACCATCTGGAACATCCTAGAGACCTCCAACAAATTTTATCTTTCATCTAACAAGGAAAAGGGGATGACACTGCACTGACTGTGAGTGAACACCTCAGCCTCACAATACAAAAGTAGAGATAGAACCAAAAGAAATAGAAAGTGAAAATATCTATCAGGGGAGAAGTGCTCCCCTGAGGAGCAGTATCACATTTTGTTTTTACTTACTGGAATGTCTTGTCAAGGCTCACACTTAAACCAATATAAACATTATTTCCCCAGTCTTTATAGAAAGTCTAAAACACAAAAAATAAGAATTTTAATGAGCTGTAAGAAAACACATTTCAAACAAAATAAGTGAGCTCTCAAAAAATTCTTTAGTTTCAGTTGTATATTTGCGTAGTTTACAGTGTGGAGGGAGTTGGCGGAACTATGTGCCTGAACTGTAAAATGCAAAATTTTCCTCCAATTTCCAGTATTTTTCTTTTTAATAAAGCAGATGGGATAAAAAAGAAATGGAGCAAAAAGCTATGTGAAGAAGATAAGAATGACTTCTTAAGCAGGCTACAAAATAAAGCAATATTTTTAAGAGTTTTAGGAAAGAATAGTGAGAATTTGTTGAAAGGCCACAAGTAAATAGTGGGGTTTAGTACTTAGTGATATGGAGGAAAGGATGGAATCATATTTGTTTTTAATAGTATGAAACTATTTCCAAAAGAGTGTATCATCATTAGGTTATTCTCTTCCTATCAGAAAATATTGTGGCTTAAACCTTTTAGTGAAAATCTGAAATGTGTTGACAAAAAAAGGGAAAAATCTTTTCTTGAATTCTGTGAAAAGAATGAGTGGGAAAACAAAATATACTCAGTAACTGTAGCTTTCAGCTAAACAGAGCAAGGTTTTTGAAAGCTGCACCCTGAGAGGGTTCTTGAAAAGAAGCTGAGGATTTTTCTACATGTAGCAATTTATCAAAATAATGATTATGGTAAAGCTCTAAGTACCACCTATGAAAGGTGACACTGATTTTTTTTTATGATGGGGACCACTTTCTAATATTTCACAAGCCAGTGAAAAAGAACAATGCTTTTTGAAGTAAAACATGCATGTCTCTTACATATTTCCAAAGAAAATTTTTTTCAGTTTCACCCTCAATGACAGCAAGATCACCACCATTCTTCTTGCAAAAGTCCCTGGCTTTTTCCATAGGCATTGGTTCCTTGCTGAAGTAGTATTCCTTGTGATTATATATTATCCAGTCATCTTCACTAACAGTATATTCATGATCTGCAAGGTAAAACATTAAGCAGTCTGTAATAGAATTTAACATTATTATATGTTAATTTATTTCTGTTATTGGAAGTACAAGACTTACTGAATATGGAAGTAGGCTCTGGTTTCAGTGATGCTCCTGCAATATAAATCAATATCTGAGTATATTGTGTTTCTCAGACATCTCTCAATTAAATATATTTATACAGTTGTTAGCATTTTAATTCCAGGTAATGAAATGATTCTTAAGGGTTACTCGGTATGCTCAACTTTGTGACAGAATTTCTTAGAATATCTGAAAAAGGTATTACACTCAGGAAAATACCATGTTACAGCTGATCACAAGTTAAGCTTACAGAAACTGTACCCAAATTTAAGCTGCTGTATTTCACTTCCTCGACATGCTACGTATACATCCCAAACTTACATATGTATCTCATGGATAAATTCATAGTTTTCAACCACTTTTATTTAAATTAAAGTGTATTAAGTGTTTCATTGTGCTTGATAGCACAGTTGGCTCTAATACCTGCAGATAGTGTGGTCTGACCTGGAAAGGATGTTCTTATCTGCCTCTAAAAGTTGCTTAAGGAAGAAAGTGATCTCACCTTTTTTTATTTGGCAAACATAGTCCTGCATATGTTCACAAAATAGATCATTCCAGTTCATATTACTGTAGCCATTAAACACGCCACATTTTTCATTTCCATCATAATTGTTTGGTTCTCCACTTGCCCATTTTTCAAAATTTACCTATAGTGGAAACACAGCTTTGTTACTATTTTACTTTTAAAGTGAAATAATTGTCTTACACAGTCCGGTTAAAGAAGAATGTACTTAGTTTAATTTCATGGTCCGTCTTGTGCTTTGATGCCAGAGCTTGTAAGGAGAAGGACATGACCCTTGCATAGCATAATGATTCCTCTGTGTAAGCCATGTTTGTAAGCCAAGAAGTTGTTGCCCTCTTTGTTATCAGGACAGATGAAGTTCTCCTGTCAAGCTCTAGAAAGAAGTGTCTAGGTACTGTCCTCTGATCCCTGGCTTGGTTATCTGCTCTGGTGTTTCAACTTGAGCCAACCCATCAGTGCTGCCACATGGACTTGGGCCTTGCAGACCTTGATCTATTTAAGGTGGCAGGGCAACAAAGCCTAGCTTGTGTAGACATATAAAATTATTTCTAACAAATGACAAACGGGAATATAGCGACTAATACAATCGATTTGCTTAAATCAAGAGAGTTATTCCCTCACCTTTGGTGCTATTTCATTACTCTAAATGTCATACTGTTATCTATAGCTACGAACTATCAAAAGATAAAAACTGATTCCTAGAGTGGAATTGTGTAGTGAAGACTTAAGGTCACTTGCAGCTTGTATAGGAGAAGTTGTGAGAGCTGTCTGCCAAGATATACATGGAAAATTAGGCAAAAAGTTGGAACAACAAATTATTTACTCACCGGTGAGCCATCGCTCCATACAAATCCACTGTCAGAGTCCAAGGCACTTAAACCCATCCAGTAAGATAAGTGAAGATAATCTCTCTTTCTGAATGATTACAAATATAGACAATCAGACACAGTGTGAAATAGAGAAGGAGAATGTATATCATTACATTATTCTCAGTGTTTTGATTCTTGAAGTATCATTTGAGACAGTCGGATAAAGCAATCTTTCAAGTGTCCTGTGGGGAAAAACAGCCTGGACTGCATGTGGCAGGAAGCAGTGAAACCCAGAGCTTCTTGGGAAAGGTCACAGCTGTCATGATTCCACAAATACTGCGTTCAGTGAAAGTATAGTTTAAGATCTTGGTTCCACCAAGTAGCTTAGGCATCCAAATTCAGACCTGTCTGTACTCATATTTCGATTTGAATATTTATGTAAGCACATCAATAGGTCAGGCTTTCCTTAGTCTCCCAATTTTCCCCTTAACAAAGGAAGGAAAGCAGCGCAAACTATTCCTTTAATCAAGACTATTTAATCTACTGATCAACTACAGCTGACCTAAAAAGATCAGTTTTATCTCTTTGAACAAAACTCTGTTGAAACAAGGTTTGATGACCCTTCTTTCATTTTTGTATATGTTCAGGCTACTTCAATGCATAGCACCACCTTCCCAGAGGGCTGCCAAGGAACCCTTTTGCTCACCTCTTTCTACCCATTTCCTCCTGCTACTTTGCAAGGATATACACTGTCTCTGCAAAGTAGAAATTGAGCACCAGAAATCCTTTATGTCTTTCAGAAAAATCATTTTTAATCCCCCCCTCCCATATTTAAATGATGGACTGGGCAGATACTTACAAGCCAGCTATTAGGTTTTGCTCTTCTTCACTGTGGATACATGCCAGATCTCCTCCAATGGCTCTGCAAAAATCTCTTGCACCAAACCATGTTTGCATTTTCTCCCTTCCTCCCTGAAAAATCTATAAAAAGTGGACAATTAAATACTGTGCTGGGTATTACAGAAACTTAGAAACAGAATTCTGTGTTTCTGTCTTCCTTCTGGCCTCCCAGTCTCTAGTTTTATCACTTACTATTTAATTGTTCAACCATAAGCCTGTGGTCTTCTATCAAATTTGGTTATTGCAACTTCGCTTTTCCTGTCACCTCAGAGTCCCTGTCACTCCAAACTTCAGTTCGACCTACGTACAGCACTGTCTAGCACTTGCCAGCCACACCACCCGGGCATGGCTGGACGGATGTTACCGCAGACTGCCTGTCAGGTAGGCAGGGTAAAAATCCACCTTCCACGCATACATGAAACATATTCTCATTTGAAACGACAAGCATTTGCATTCAGACATTGAACACCTACTTTGAAGCAGGAGCTGCTCTGAGGAACAGATTGCCATCCCTCTGGGCACGCCAGGAGAGGGGTTGTCGTTGGAGGAGGAGGGGGGGTCACTCCCTCCACCAGCTGCTTGCAGAGAAACATGTTTGTTTCTTCACAGTTCAAAATATCCCATAATCCAGCTGAAGTTCCTGTTATCATGGCCACGCAGCCTGACTCCCTTCCTTCATGAAATATAAAATTTTTAAACCTTATTGACAAATGGCTGCATCTTCTCCGAGCATATGCTACTTAAGAGAACCTAAGAGAACCTGTCCTCACTGTGTTTGGATGCCAATAGCTCACAGTAGCTCACATGCGTTTCGATTAAATCATAAAAAGAAATGTTATGAAACTCCTTTTACATTATACTATGAATCACTTATCAAAACCATCAAACAACAAAGAGCGAATGGTACCGACAGACACATGCAGACCCCGGTGGTCTGCTGGAAGGAGGTACCACGATCCCTGATGTAATCCCGTTAGCACAAACGGAAAGTTGTGCTGTCATTTCTGCCGCTTTATGCCAGAAGAGTTTTTTAACCACTTCTCAGCTGTCAAACCCTCACTTCTTGTGTCCCCAGCGCAGAAGCTCGGTGGCCCCTGCGGCACGTACCAGGC
>NW_010521043.1:22999-32217 GCF_000687285.1 Phaethon lepturus
TGACCGCATCCCCACTGGCCCACCTGAACGTCCCCTGCTCCTCCGCGTCTGAGAGGCCAATCCAGAAATACTTTGCTGGATTGAATCCAATTACAGAAGTCAAAAAAGCTTGTTCATATCTGTGAAGAATAAGTACCAAACCGATGTATCACATTTTATCGTAATTTTTTAATTTCTTCAAACACTTCATTGTAGCAAGTCTGGTAAAGTTAAGGTAATTTGTTAACATGTGGGAAAAGATAAGTCTGGACTGAAGCAAGGGTGATGATCTTACTTTATTAGTAAGTTCTAATTGTTCTAATAGTAAGTTCAACTATAGTTCTAATTGTCACATAAATTAATTTTTATTTTATATTTTGGTAATGTAAATTCTGTTTAGAATTTAGGATGATTCTATTCTCCTTTTGTACTGTACAATGAACAACACAAGCCAAACAATAACTTGCGCTAATGTATATATGTTATACATTCTGTATAAATAAGTGCTACAGTGATTTACTGAGCTCTATGATAAGGTCTAGGTCTTTAAATCTTGTTACTCTGGGGAAAAAAAATCTACTTTCATTCTAAAAAGTCTAAGTTTCCAGATCTGCCTGTTGCAAAAAAAGGCTGAAAAGCTCAAATCCAGAAGAAGTAAACAGTTCCACGTTTATCTGTTTATTTTTAGTTCAATAAACTTTAAAACAATCTGGCGATCTGGGGTTGTTGGGCAGTCGACTCAATTTTTTTTAATTCCCGGAGTCAACGATAGTAGTATAGGTGTGTAGTAGCAATGGCTTGAATGTTTGAATTGATGACATACAAGCCCCTGACGTATTTTGTAATACTCCTTCAGTTCTACCATAAATTTTCCAGCAAAGGAGCGGTGTCACGCTAGACGCTATGAATAACTGCAAAGTAAGACGAGATTTCTGTTTGGCCCTTCCATCCCGCTTGCACGTACGAACGGACAAGAATCCCGTTTCCATACCTGTCTGTCACAGTAGCCAGGTAACCTTTGTTTTCTTCACAGATCTGTTTTGCTTCTGAAAATGTTGCCGGTAACTGCCCCACGGAGTAACAGTAAAAGCCGTGCTTCGTCCAGCCCTGCCAGTGTCAACGGCAGAGAAGCCCGGAGGGGCTGTCAGGCTGCGCAGCACAGCACACTTCCAAAAGCCACGTTAATACCACACCCCGAGTCAAAATTAATCTCAGAAGCCATGAGAAGAAGCGAAGAGGACAATCAAACACAGCTTTGTAACCACGGCTCTGAGTCTTGCCCCTTGACAAAGGACACAGAAGGGGTCTTTGCGAGCAGCGAGCCTTGACTTGGAGCTGGCAACCACGCTCACAGCCACCTCGTGGCTCCTTGTGGGAAGCCCTCTCTGCCTCCTCATCGCGTACGTGTAGCTGTTGCAAGAGGCTACAAAAACTCTGCAAAACGGTCGCCCTAAATCTTCCTGCCTCTTGTGGCAGATTGATCGAACTGAGAAGGCTGCGTGCAACCCAAGACCAGTGAGTTACAGCATGAAAAAGTCCTGACACGCTCTCCACAGAGTGGCTTTTATGGGTGAAGCGACCAGTTCCGCGCTAGGAGAGCCGAGTGAAGTGTGCATGTAAAGGAATGAAAAAAAAAGCCGATCTACATTTTCGTTAAATAAAGAAAAAATTTCCCCATTAGTCTAAGAAGTATCAGTACAAAATTAACAGTTTTCTAGGGCTCCACCAAGAATAGTCAAAATAATTGACTTCTGTGACACTCGCTATCATGGGAGTGAAAGTAAGATGCACCGACCTTTCAGTGCTTTTGTTTTACACTTACTTTCTGGCAGCCTGGGTAAGTAACCTCGTCTTCCCCTGAGCCTTCTGCCAACGGTTTCCTTTTGCAGACATAACCGAGTTTCGTTTCACAGGCACTGTCAGCCCAGGATCCATCCTGAGCATGATAAGAAGAAACCACAAAGACAAGTGAAATCTAGAGAAAATCCAGATCCAACAGGAATATTCACCATCCTCAGAGAGAACCCTTCTCTCTTCAGATGGCTGGGGCTGTTCCAGCCCTCTCCCGTGCCTTGCTGCTTTCTACAAAACTCCCAAACAGGGAACACGCCTAAGACAGTAAGGGCCACGTTTCCTCAGAGGTGTGAGAATGAGGGTTGCATGTATTAAAGATTCGGTGGCTGAAGAGAGCAGGAAGGAAACGTGCTGTTCCACTCTCCTCTCACCAGCATGGTATTTGTTATGTTCATATAACCAGATGGCAATAGCAAGGAAATGCTGGATAAACTAAACATAAATATGAAAAATGTATTAAGTCTTTTTCCATAGTATTATGATATGGTTTTTTATGCTGAGTACAAAACAAGGTACATTTTTTTGTACCTAATTTTTTTGTGCCTCCAGTTAATACGAGCCTACAAAGTAGCTCTAATAAACCTAGATTTTAGGTTTATTCTTAGGGGAAACATCAGAAAGTCCCTGCTCCAAGAATCATACTGTGCAGCTATGATCACCCATGTTGAACGTGGATGATGAGTTACTTCAACCAGTTTCAGATGGGAGACTTATTGTAACTGCTGCAGAGCAGAACAAGTCTCAGCACAGTGCACTTGCTGCTGGTGCTCCACCATACACCTTCCTAGATCTGTTCTCCAGTCTTCCTCCCCACTAAGATATTCTGAATTAGACCAGGTTCATAAAAACCTTCAAAACCCTTGCCCCTTTTTACTTTTTTCTTTTTTTTTTCTTTTTTTGTCACAGAAGTTTTCCTTTTGCAGGGCACAAAGGACAGAAGAAAGCATGAAAGTGGGAGAGGGTCTTTTACCTCTCCCTTCATAACGATGCAGTCTGCCTTATTCCGTGTGTGGGTCGGCTCTCCGTGATGCCATTTGGTATAAGTCACAGGTGTCCCATCACTCCATTCAAAATACATTTGAACCCTGAAGTCATTTAGACCAATCCACAGCTCATCATCTGGCTCTGGGAACACAAAGGCAATTGTAGGTATGGGTATGTCTTAAAATGGAACAGTCACATCTCACACCCACTTTTGACTGAAGAAGGACTTTCAACAAAACATTTAAGATCATGGTTACAATGATTAAAGGAATAATAGCAACAGTATAATTCCAGATTAAAAAGTGACTTGCAGGAATACTCACTGTACCCAAGCTGAGACACTGTAAAACTGTACTCCTCGATATTATGAATACTCGCCAGATCTCCATCTTCTTTTCTACAGGAAGACTGAGCTGCTTTCCATATTTTGGGTGTTCTGAAAATTCTATAGCAATGACCTGCATAGGCCACCCATTCCCTGGGGCACTTAAAAGGCTTTAAGTCACCTAAAAAAATTATTTCAAACAATTAATGAGCAGTCCTGTTTAGTGTTTTCTTTTAATCAAAACAAAAATTACCTGTACTGATGTGAATTTGAAATACTGGAGCACATACTGGCAGAGGAGAGAAGCAAAAGTCTGAGGATCACAGAGAATACAAAACAGATTTTTCCATCCCAATTGTGCTGGGAGCTACCAAAAAAACTCTTTTACGGGATTAAATAAATACTAAGTAATTTGGCGTGCAAACTTGCAGGGCACAACTCCGTGCCAAATGCCCCTCGGTGAGGCTCTGGGCACAGCCATGTTTTACAGGAAAGGGCCTCTTTTCCTACACAGGGACTTTTATCTTGGTGAATTTTGGAAATTTTGTACATTTTTTCTCTGGAAACACCAGGTGCTCCAGAGCTGGTTGGAGCTCCTGCACAGCCCAAATCGTATATCAGAGAGCCCAGACACATTTATGTTGTGCCAGACATGTCAGAAAACCCGTCTGCACAGAAGTGCTGCACACTTTGTTCAGCAGCTATTTCTTGGTGCGAATTTGGCATTGCCAACCCTCTTCCCCTGCTTTGAAGGTTCGCACAGTCTGCACCTACACAGCGAGCTGAAGAGGGCGGGACGTGCGCCCAACATTGGCCTGTGATCAACCACACGGTTCAATGCTCCCTGGGCATGGTTTTGACCTGCGCAAACTTGCGTTCCCCCAAACAACACCCAGGGATGGTGTCATGGGTCAGAAACCATTCCCGGTGAGCTGCCTGGAGGCAGCCAGAATGTACAGGATACCAGCTGTGATGTGCCATTCATCTCCGGAGCCGGAGAACAATCTTGTATACTAGTATATACGTAGCTGAAAGAGTTACTGTACAGTTAGTTGCGTGCTGGGAATTCCCAGGTGAAGTAACTGCACACGTTTTTCTTCACATAGGTAAGACCTAGTCTGCCTCAGGTGGGAAGGGAACTCAACTGGGAAAAGGTGCCAGCCCATATTCTGAATTTTTCCTTTCAGAATAGAGCAAAAAGGGTCAGAGAGAGAGGGAGAGCATGAACTCTGGCTCACGTCTTTTAGCAGGACACATCTTTAGTATATTTTCCAGAGCACAGGATATTCATCACTATTTTGTGGTCCGGATAACATGACTAAACACATAATCCTGCCTTCTTTAGTAGGAACTTTTCAAAATTATGAACAACATCTAGACATCATGCTTAAAATTATCCAGAAAATTGAAGTCTTCTCAGTGTTTGACTCATGTCAACAAATGTAATCCTTCCGCTTTGACAATGTATTGTCATTTCATATGTGGCATCCTCCCAGTATTTCTCACTCACTACAAAAATAGCCTTTTTTTTTTGACCAACTTACCTGAGGCAATAGTGGAGGAATCTAGGGAGGAGTTTCTCTTTTGGCAGATGTATCCCAGTTTCCGATCACACAACTGGTTTTCCCATTTGCCATTCCTACCTTGGAAGGTGCCACATATTTTTCCAGATTCCACAGAGGGATTTCCTTTAGGAAAGAGGCACAGAATCCTTCTGTTAACACTGGAAATTTTCACCTCACCACAGGAGGGAACACGCAAATCTTTCGCAGATGCAAAACCACTGGCATATTACTCTTTATCCCAAGAGAGAGGACAAGGGAATGCCATTGGGAGGGCTGAGAAGGCCGACATTTCAAACATGAGGCTTGTCCCTCTTCTTCCATGCACTGCTTAAGAAGAAATTCAGTATATTTGAAGTATCGCAGCATACAGAAGAAAGCTTTAAAGTTCATCTAAGACACAATTCCTTATGGGGTGGTAGCAAAGCAAACAGCTCAACATCCTTTACTGTTGAACACTGGACATGAAATGCATATTTCATTCCAAGGGAGTGCTTGCCCTTTGGATTTCCCTGTAGTCACAGGAACTATTATGAAAATAGGTAACATGGCAACATGCAAGATGGTGACTTAGATCCTGAGAAAAGAATGGAAACTTATGAAGGTAAAGTACATCAGATAAAAGTTACAAGCAGTAACTTAGAACAGTTGAAAATGTTTGTAATGCAGTGTTTCTTTTTAATTTTTGTCTCTTTCCTTTAAATTCTCTTTATACCATTTTTCATGAGGTATTTTTTGTTTGAATTGAATAACACGCCTGATGAGAAAATTGTGGATGGAAAAAGTAGAATGAGGTGTAGATACTCATTCTTAACTGTTTTCTTGGATGAGCTACCTGTTTTTTCTGTGAAATTCAGAATTAATGACAATCCATCTCTGGTGTGATCCCTATTACTGTAATATCCTACCTTTCCCATAATCACCTGTAACCTGTTGAAAATTCTATGAAATCAAATGTAACAGGAATTTGGGAATGAGAAGAGAATTTTGGCCCAGATGCTGATCATCATTTCAGAAAAGTGCACTTACCTGGAGCCCAGTTCAGGTATCTGAAAGGACTGCCCCCAATCCATCGCCAGCCACTGTCAAGTGCACTGAAAAGACCAGTCCAGAGCTTCGCATTGACACCCATATCACTAGTGAGCCCTGAATGGCCAAAAGAAACAAACAGTCAAGTTATTAAATGCCTCTGATTTTCTAAGTTATTCAATAAAACTTGAAATAAAATTTGAAAGCATGGAAAAAGTGTCATAGCAGATATCTTTTTTTTAATATAAGTTAGATTTTTTGCACTATTTTAATACATTTTTTTGTGAGAAGAGGACAAGGTTTTTTAAGAATGTCACTGAGACCTATTTTCACACGGTAAATATAATTATCCATGTTAAAGCTCTTGGAGCTGACCTACATTTTAAATGTATGCATTAATTTTTGTTGTTGTTGTTGTTGTTGTTTCCTTTACCTAATAAATACATTTCTTCGCGAAGGTCTGTGACACTTAATAATTCTGCGCCCTGCTGCTGGCAGCTTTTCCTTGCTTGGTGCCATGTCAGAAGTGACTCTGAGTTTATCTGATAGTGGGTTTCTGTCACAGGATTTGTTTTCCAAAGGTCATTGTGGATGGTGTCTATAAAACATGATAACAGCAACTTGACAAGATAGCCATACTTGCTAACACAGAAAAAAAAGTCTTCATTGCAGAATAAAACTACGCAACTGTATGATTTGCTAACTTTTTACATATAGTTTGCCCCACTTAAATATACTTTGTCTGTTCAATATCAATAATACATTAATCACACAAGGAATTATTTCTCCTTACAACCTAATTTTTCTACATTGACCTCGTTCCTTTGTACATAACTTATCTACTTCTCTCACAGTTCAGTCCACATTAACCCACGCACTGATACATTCTACTTGTAGACATGCATTTTTCTATTCCCCACACAGAAAATCTTGCTCTCCACACCCATTTCTTACCTTGGGACCCCTCTTGTGCTCTCCCAGACCTCCCAACATGACAGAAATGATCGTTTCCAATCAATCAGGTGTGAACTGGGGTAAAGAGGTAAGGAATGTGTGCTGGGGTTATTGGAAAGCCGTGCTGGATGATTTGCAGGTGTAAGGAGCACTGGAGCACCGAAGGCAGGTGAAGGTCCCTGCCTGTGTCCTGCACCCTTCCATTCCCGCCAGCCCTCCTGTTCTCTGCTCTGTTCTGTGATACCCCACTGTCTCCTGCTTCCCTGTATCTCACCTTTCTCATCCATTGCACTTCTTCCTGCCTTTCATTTGCCCTGGCTTTCTTCTCATTGAGTGCTAGAGGGTTTATCTTCCTTTTTCCATCAGTCCCAGTCACCACCCTCAGAATACTCCCCATATGTACCAGTCTTGGGAATGCCCTAGGACCACTCCTCATCTCAGCTGCAGAAGCAGTGCGAGTAAAGAGCAGATAGCTCATTTTATCATTGCATAGCTCACCAGTGCACTAGGCTAGCCAGAGTCCAACTCACTGTCCAGTGCTACTTCCACATCCCAAGAAGGCTTTGACCATAAGAGTGGATGAAACATTTGCTTAATGCCTTTCCTGAATCTTTATAAATACATTACCTTTTAGGGGACAATTTCCAAAAAGTTGGTCTTTATCAAAATCTGAAGAAGTTGCACACCAGAGAGAACCTGAATTGTCACTCCGACGGATGCACTCAGCGTACCATTTACCATCAAACTTAAAAGGGAACACGCAAGGTGCACCAAAGGCATTTCCTCCCAGTGTATAGATATCTACAGAGAGAAATATGGATCGATAGTACTCAGTTGGTATCAGAGGTTCACCATAGTGTCTGCTCATAGACAGCTCTCCATGGACACAGCTGAGCTCTGCAAAAACTCAACACATCAATACTTCATTACCTCAAAGCCTTCCAAGGCTGTTGTGCCCATCAGGTATGACTATGGGAAGATATTCAGAATTAAAACTCTCAAACAACCCCTAACTGGCCCTCAGATTAATTTCTGTCTAAATTTTCCTTTCATTGCTACCCGGACCACTATGTCAGAGGTGCTCCTGACTCAGCTTCTCCCATTGCATACATACTTCTGTCCTTGGATGATGTTTAGATTCTTTTCTTTTTTGACCTATATGGTTGAAGAGGCTTGGAAAGGAGACATAAGAATATCTTTATTAGTCTTCATGAGAGGAAGTTATACGCTGGGAAGTGACCCTCCCATCTCTATGCAGTCTAATTTGCTGCTATCTGAACAAAATTATGACAAATTTCATTCCAGCTGGAACTGTTGTAGGGGCACAGCAAAAATTTCATCCCTTGTTATTTAACTTCCCACCCTACCAGTGTCACAGTAGAAACGAGGTTGAACACTTGAGGCTGGATGCCCACTCTACATAGCCCGAGAGAGAGAATGATGCAGGAAAAGGAGATCTGACTCTCCAGTGATCCTTTGTCAGGGTGTTAGGACTTATTGCATCCTAAGCCATTAAACACTGTTTTTCCTTTTGCTTTTTCCTACTTCTTCTTCTTCTTGCTGGGCCTGGGAATCACCAGATAAACACTGTTAAAAGTGTATTACATCTATGTTAACTAAAAATTAACTTGTAAGAGATGTTAGAATGCATGGTCAAACCAAGTAACAGCAATAGCAGATACTTCAATATTATACAATCACCACTTCTTCTACAAATTGATCAGACTTATTTTGAAACAGCCATAGATTTCCTTCCACTGTTGCTTTACAAACAGAATTCCCGTTCTCCCTTATGATTACACCATAGGCCTTTGTCATTTTATCCTATGATTTGAAAGAATTGCACTTTCCAAGTTATGCAGAAATATATACAGTCACGTTTGCCTTGCATTTCTACACCCTAGAAATAGCTCTGCTAGTGATGTCACTGTAAGAAAAGGGTTGCTGCATGACAAGCAGGCGGTGGAATGCTTTGTAAATAGGGGCAGTCAAGTTACCTAGAAATAGTAATTAGTTTTCAGTACTCACCTTCATAGCGCAGAGAACACACACTGTCTGCTGTTCCGTGGATTTTCCACCTGCTCCCTTTGCCTGATCCTTTGGACAACCTGATTTTCTTCCCCTTCCCTTTGCCATAGTTGAAAAATAAATCCTTGCCATGGGTTGCAACCATCTCGTTTCTACATTCCCACCACTGGAGCTCATTCGTCCTGTTACAGGATTCCAACGTGATGGCAGCCTCGTCGTCCTTGGTGAGCACTCCCAGGCACAGCTTGAGTGCCACGCTCAGCAGCTGCGTGGCAGAGACCCACCTGAACTTTTGGAACTCGTTGTGCTCATCACAAGCCGTAGTTACGACCGAGCTAGAATTTTGAGCTTGGGCACAGAGCTTGCTATCTTCATTATAGATTGAAAATATTCCACTATCTATAAAATAAAATGAGAATGCAAACATCTGAGGAGGTAAGTCAGTTACTTGCTCTTTGACAGTCTGCTACAAGAAAAGATTGAATATATAGAGTCCATAGGGA
>NW_010521043.1:32248-61516 GCF_000687285.1 Phaethon lepturus
CTCATCAGTGTGAAGGATATTCATCAAAATGTTCTTAAGATGCAAGCAACACAGAAGCTGAAAATATAGCTCTTTCAAGAGGAATTGCTCTTCTTCACATCCCTTCTTAAAGCACACAGTTCTCAAAATGCCATTCAAAAATGACCTTCATTAAACTTCGTTAGTTCTTCCAAGTTCTACCACCACACAGCATATTAATGCAAGTAGAAGGACTTTTTGTTTTAGATCTATTAAAGATGATTTACTTACTCAAATTTCAACCATTTTTATATTTGGCCCAGAATGACATTGTGGTTTTCAGCTAATCAAGAAAGTAGGATATTTTTCATTTTTGGTTAATTATTTTGGAAATTTTTGGCAACTGTGCAAAAAGTCTTTTCTTCACAGAGTTCAACTTGTGAGTTTCTCAGGAGGGAAGCCACAACTTGCAGCATCATCACTTTAGTTCTAAGTAAGTATCCTAAGTGCCATTAATAGCTACACTTGTAAATAGAAATGTGAGACACTGCACAACAGGCTTTTGTTTCTTAAGACCAGCTTCAAAAAATGGGCACAACTTCAGCCTGCTCCAAACCTTGACCATTTTGCAGCTCACTTTGCATCCCTTAGCTCCCCTTTAAGCAACAGCAACATCATCCAACTCGCTCCGCTTTGCCATTGAGCTTTACTTCCATGTAAATGGGGCTTCATAACTCACCACGTCCCAGAGCTGCCAGGGACTGGTAAAACAGCCTCGGTGATGTTTCTCTGAAAGTCTGCAGACCCACACAAGCCAGATGGCATTTCCCCTGGCACCACTCTCCTGCTGCAGTGGTTCTTGAGAAGGTTAGTAGAGGATAGGTTAGAGCCAGCTTGGTCTTCCCCAAAAATATGCACAGAAGAAGTTCTTCTGAAGTTGGCTAGTCCCTGCTGCCATTCAAGAAATAGCACTGGACTCCCGTGGTTCTTTAGCTGGGAGTTTCCTCAGGGAATGAGCTGCCCACACAGTGCCATTTGTTTTCCTGTCAGCAGCAGGAGTGTCTGAAATCTAACAGACAGAAGCTTGTAAGGTCCTTCCTAAAGCCATCAGCTTGGAAACAGAATTCCAATATGCAATGATCAGTATGCCATAGTCTAGATGAGCTAAGAAACTCAAGCACACATCAGCCAGTGGTTCTGTGCATGCTGAGAGGACACTGCCCTGTACTTCTGACTTGTTCTAAACTCCAGTGGAATTATTTCAGATCAACTTTTGTCTGCGTTTGGCTGGCTGATTTTCAAGAATCAGCACTGTCTAGGCTATGCCCACATCTGTTGGCATTTCTTTCACTCATACACCACCTTGAAAACTGGGTTAAAGAAACAGAATGCCTGTACAGATACCACCAAATTTAAGAGTTGAATAAAACTGATTCAAATCACATGCTGTGACTAGATCTAAACTCCCTGTCCACCAAGGAGGACATCAGGAAAGCATGAGAAAGAACTTGCAAATCTCTATACTCAGCAGAGGGCAAAGACTTACCAGATATTTGAAGAGATGTACTAAATGAAGAGAGAAAAATCAGGAGCAGGTAGACAGCCATGGACAAATGTTTCAATCCCTTTTCCCCTTCACCTCAAACTGATGCTGAAGATCCAATCTGTGCCTTGCAAGAAAACACTTCTGCACTGAACTGGATTAACAAATCCTGTTCGGTTTTTAAGATGCGGGCGATAAAGGGAAGTTCTGAGCTGCAAATAAGGAACTGTATTGTGTCACATGAATAATTTTGAAATAATACATTAATTAATAAACTTTGCTTTCTAAGCTAGTTTCTCTACTGTATAAGTTTTCCCTTCCATGAAAATATGAGATCTAACGGGTAATATTTTAGTGAGGATTTTTGGAGACATACCTTACAATTCAGGATCATTACTTTTATGAAAAGGTGATGTGAATGTCTCTTTACCAGAAATAAAGGAAAAAGGTAAAAAAAGAAGAGGAAGGTTTGTCTGTATCAATAAATGATGAAAAAAGCTAGAGTGCGATGCAGTACTGTGAAAATTTCACTGGGACATGATGCAAATCAAGTAACTATGACTTTGGAATCAGAGAGAACCAGAATTTCCTATGTCTGCAGTTCCACAGAAAAGAGAAAAGCTGTAGACAACAGGACCTGTGTTCTTCAGGAGACACTGTCCCTTCTTGTGCTCCATTCCTCACTATATGTAGGAGCAATGTACACAAACTGACAGCAATAACTGAAGAAATCCTGAAAAGAAACCACACAGTTTTAGGAAGAATAGAACCTGTCATTGGAAAATAGTGGATTTTCAATTATTGCTAGAGAGGAAAACAAAACTAAGAATACTGTGACATTTTTCATCCTGCTAGTCTGTGAAAGTTTGCACCCCTTAAGTGCACATCCTTCAGTCATTCTGATAAAATTCTGATGTTTACTTTGAAGAAGCTCTCTCCTTCATGATAGGTAAAAGAATTAGAAAAACATAGAGGATAAGGAAAAGGCACTCCTGTGGAATGTTTATATCCCTTTTTGCTTATGGGCTTCAAAAAGCTGCGGGCAATGAAAACCCTGGACACCTACAAGAAGATGTGGGATCCTGCTTCTAACATTCTCACTCAGACGCAGGTGGACGACTCACTGGGTCTAAAAAAGATACACAAGGAATTACAGCAGAGCAAGAATTACAACAGTGAGAGAAAATAGTGGGACTTGAAAGCCAGCAGGTACAGCTAGACGAAAAACATGGAAAGAATGGGAGCCCTGAGAAGGACACTGAGACTTGAGGAAAGTGGAAGAAAAGAGAGGGCTGCCTCAACAGAGCAGAAAATGGTCAGTTACTCAGTAAATTATGATGCATATGCAAAGACTCAGCTGCACTGAGTCTGGAGTAAGGCATTCTGGTACTCCCCAACATGCTAATGCTTGACTCTGCAACCTCAACTTCCCAACTTTCCAACTTTCCTTGCTTCCTTGTTCAGGAGCTCCAGATGTGCAGATGGAAAAAAGATTCTTCTTTATGATTTAGGCAGGAGAAATGTAATGTCTTGTGGTTCTGCTGTACACAATATCTCAGCATCTCCAAAGCTACCGGGAGGCAACAAGTACAATTACAACAGCGGAAAATATAGTTCTGTTCTGAAGAAAGATCGGTGTTTGGGGCAGGACTGTTATTGATGGTCTGCTGAGAGAGTCTGAGAAAGAGTAAAACATACTCTTCAGCTTCACCTCAGTGTTTGTGTGCTTGCCTGAGCAGACCCCACCACAGCCCACGAAGTGAAATCAGAAGATTGCAAAGATGCCCTCCAGCATCTTCCACTTGGCAAGGCAGAGCCTGACATTTTAGAAGAGGCGAGGAAGAAAGGCTGCTGGGTTTTGTGTTGAGTCAGCATTGTTCCTTCGGCAATCTCTGCTCCCAGGCAGGAAGTTACACTCACAGCGTGCGGATTCACCACCTTTCCTCTGAAGTCTGAACACTTCTGGAGAAAAAGGGAAACGAAAATTAAGCACAAGGGTATCAAGAAACGTAGCAATGTGCAAAGAGATAAACCTTTACATGCTACTGAAAATTGCCGTCAAGTCACTCCTCAGCTGCCTACAGAAATGCATGGGTGAGCCCATCCAGATGCAACCAGATGCATCCCTACAGAACTTAAATAATTTTTAAAAACACTGGTATTAAAAGCTGAAAGGAATTTTGTGAACAATTAGCCTGCTATAACTTGATATAAGATTTCAAGCCAGAATCCTCACATATAAAACAATTGCAGTTTCCAACTGAAAAAAATGTTTTTTTTTAAAAAAAGACATGCTCTGAATCTCTGTAGAAACATTCTAGCCTAAAAAAAAAAAAAAAACAACAGAGAGTGATCGACCTTTCTATTTCTCTAGATTGGCTCAAAACATACAGAAAGACCAAGCTAAGGCACCTTGCAGTTTCACGCTGTATTTTCATGCTACATAATCAACTTTTTTTTTTCTTTCATTTATCTAAACCACCAAGATCAAACATAAGAAACCTTGGCAGAATCAGAGGATTATGGATATGAATTATTAGTGATCAGTTAAAAATTTCCTTTGCTTTTCTATCCATCGTTTCATCTTGTTTATGAAGAAATTCTTTTCCTTGTTTTTATAGCAAGAATATTTCAGAAAAGCAAGATCCCAATTCCTCTGTGAATGTATTTTTATGCAACATACAGGCTGAAACCTCCCCTAAATAGTGGCATCTACTCAGGAGACAAAATAAGAGATCAGCAGAGCAACAAGGTGGTTCTAAGGCAACTGACTGATCCCAATAGGAATAGCAGCCGGTAATAGAGGATGGCTGAAAGAACTGGTGAAGGATCAGAATACATTAAGTAACAAATTATATTGCATCTATATGAATATTAATCATTTCCAAGAAGACACACTGCTTTTTTCAGTCAAATGGAGCAACATGGACAATGTCCCCAGCCCAATCTTTGAAACTTTTTGACATAGTAAATTGCCTGTCAGGATCGTTGCAGTTTAGCAGCAGGGAAAGGGGACATAGTGCCAGATCACCAAATGAAGCCTGGTAAAGCAACATTACACAACAGGTCAGTCCAGGGAAGATGGAAATAACATGAGGATGTGGAAAGAGAATACCAGTTTGGAAACTACTCTTTCAACTTTTTTTTAATTTGTATGATCAGTTTTGTCACAAGTATGACCAAAGGATTGGTGATGTTAAAAACCTGGGACTGGACTCTGTATGCAGACAGTCAAATCAGTTGCTATCACTGAAAGGTACTAGCTGGGGAAAAAAAAAAGGGGGGGGAACCCCCAAACAACCAAACCCAAACAAATAAAAAAACCCACCAAAGCAAAATAAGTAAGAAATCCTATTTTTTGTAATTACAAGTCCCTAGCTAAAAGCCTTCCATTTAATCTTATATTAATTAGATATTTTTCAAGTGTTCAAGCTTGTTCGTTTCTCTACCTTTCATTAAAAAATTCCTGAGTCTTTGTGTATAAGGTATCAGTGCTCATCTTCAGCTTACTGCATGGAACTGTAATGATTTCCTGTGCTGTAAATGCCACTGCTCCCATGTTTGCTCTTTTTAATGGGAAATTTGCTTCAATTCCGTTGCATTGCAATAGGAGGAACAGTGAATCATGCAGCTTAAATTTCTTCATCTTCTGAAAATCTTTCAAGTCTTTTCCACTCATGCTCTTTCTAAAATGAGCAGCCAAGTAGATCCATCTTCACAGTAGATCTGATTTGGAACCTCCTCTGTTTTTTCTGTAGGCATTTGGACAGGAGAGCAGAACAGATACAGCATTTCACAGAAGCAGCTGCACCTACTGCCAGCTATTGGCTAGCATGGCATTTTTAATTCTCTTCAACTCAAAAGACCATGCTGGATTTCAGGCAGTTATAAATGGGTGAATGAGTTCACGACTCTCCAGGCTCCAGTAGCTGGATTCTTTGCGTGACACGTTTTAGTTGTAGAGTTGTGCCTGACAAGTATGGCAAAGCACCAGAAATGAGACAGCCACATATATACGTATGATTAAATGTTCTCTGGAAGAATCACTCAGTGTGCAGACACTGCCTTAAGATTGTGCAGGGCCCCAGAACAGGACTGAACTTCTTTTGGGTGGAGGCTGGGTTTGCACAACAGCCAGCGCAGTGAGGCTGGATTCCCGTCGGGACCTCCTGACCTTTCAGAGTTCCCTTGCACTTACCTTTCTAGCTGGCACCACTTCTCCACATAATTAAAACGACGTCATCCTTAACATCATGAATCAGTCAGTCAGGAGGCTTCTGGCACATAAGCCACATCAGTTGGCATGAAGAAGCATTAGAGGTACTACTCCTTGGAAAGACATGCTCAAACAATTAGGCATTAAAAATGGAAACAGCAGTAGGAACAGAGGCAAGGAAGTAACTGGGAGAAAGGGAGCAGAGCCAGAGAAAAAAAGATCCAGGACAAATTTCCCCATCTTATCTACACATGTATGTAATTCAAGATTTTTACTAAAACACTCAGATGACATTTTTGTCTTGGTTTTAAGCTGACAATCCCAGGACAGATTCAGGAAAATATGGTCAATATATTACTTGATCACAGCTTTGGATGGAATGTCTCCACGGTCATATCATCTCCTTTTTAACTTTATCCTGTTAACAGAGTCTTATATAGACAAGACTATAAAATGAAAAACTATTCAAAAAAATCAAAGCTAGTTACTGTTTATTTCACAAAACAAAATCTGAAACCACAAAATCAAACCTTGCAAACCTTTGTATGCAAGTGAGAAATCATGTATGATTTGCATTTTACAAGATTTACAAAAATTAGGAATATAAACTGCACATTGGGGACTTTTAAGATTTCCATAAATGGTAACTGATCTAGCCATTTTAGAAAGGAAATAAAATCAGTAGTGACTAATACATTGGTAAAGCTAAATTGTTCTTGACTTCCAGCACACACCCCACAAACCTGCGCTACCTATTGAGAGGCTGTAGGAGAGCAGTACCAACACGTGATCACCATAACAGCCATCCAGTGCTCCCATAAACATTCAGAACACACATAGGTAATGTTCCTCCCTCTCCTCCATAACTGTTGTCCTGATAAGAAGGAACTTTTGCTGTGACCTTCATCACTTCTCCCAAACACACACACTTGTGGCCAGAAAATCGGCAGTTAACATCAACAACATGTTTCCCTTCCAGGGACCTGCCCCCAGATTTTACCTGATTAAATCCTAGCATATATAAGCTACAACAACTACATACTTGGTTCCCTGTGTGTATGAAATTGTGGGAACTGAAATTATTTCATAAAAGGATTTTTTCCCCATGTGGTTCAGAAAGAGTGTGCCTAAATACATAGCAATTACACCTGTAGTTATGTCCCTAGGAATACTTGAAAGATGGTAGAATGAGAGAGATGCTTGCTGAATAGCTTGGAGAGTCTATGCATTAGCATGGCTTGGAATAAATCTGGTGCAGAAACTTCAATTCTTGGGAGCCTGCTCAAGTGGTTCTATCTACATTTTACTTCCTTTATTGCATCCATTTCTATTGTTCCATTTAATAATTAGTCAATATTACTTCTTTTCTTAAGACCCACACTCAGCAGTGCGGGTCATCAAATCGTGAGATCTGAAACTTTACAAAATACAATGGTTACAAAATAAAGTAACTGCTATATATAACATTATGCACACACTGAAACTGACTACTACAGTATTTGCACATGAGAAAATAGCTTTGGCTTAATTCTAATGGCATCATTTTATTAAAACAAGGCACATTTTATTTTATTACATTACATTTTACATTACATATTACATTACATTTCATTTTATTACATTACAGTGTCGCATGTTCATTCCGTTCTATGTTGGGCACAAGATCCTTTGTGTCACTAGTTCCAGGAACTGCATCACTATTAAAATACAAATTGTTCTCAAAGCTGTCATCTGTTGACAAGCGATTCCTTCTTCTTTTGTAGAAGAGATAGCCTGCAAGGCCACTTCCAACTAGGATGAGGATGACAACAATAACTACAACTCCTGTTTTACCATGGTTCAGAGTAGGAGCCTTCTCATCCTTTGTCATTGCTGAAAAATGATACAAAGAAATCACGAGAATGCTACATAATCTTTAGCTGACTTGTAAAAACAATTTCTTTAGAAAGCACAATATTTTAAGCAGAAGTGTTCCATTTGTTTCAGAAGAATGAGAGGCAAAGGTAGCAACATAAAATTAATTTATTTTCAAACACTAATATTACATGATATATCACAAGTTATTATTTGTTTAAATCTGCATTTGGACACTGAATGGAGTATATTGTATTCTACTAGGAAATACTATGCTTCTAGGAAACAGATATGGTACTCAAGCATATCAGAAAATGTAAGAGACATAACACAGAATATGATTTGTTCTGTTTATGATTTTACGTGGGACTAGTTTTTGTCTACTTGAAAGACAATATTCTTACCCTTTGTAGGCATTTCAGCTGGTGGCATTTCAGCTGCTGGTGGCATTTCAGTTGCTGGCATTACAAAACATTGAAAAAGAATAATGTTATATTATTCTGTTATTTATTTCTATGTTATTATTTATTTCTGTATTTGGAACATCCTGAAAATCATGTTCAGAGAAATATATGGTAATACATACCACTAAATACTGAAAACACTTGGCATTAGTCCATACAAAGGTATATGCAACTATCAAAAGTCATAGCACAATGGTCTGTTGTATTCTGGTCTCATATGTAGTTATTTATGTAAACTAGCAGAAAAGACGAAACATCAAAGACCTCCATGGAGACAGATCCTGACATCAGTGTAAAACCAGAAGAAAATCTACACAGCATCTTCAGAACAGAGATAACGAACATAATCCTCAATGTAATTACTAATTTTTGCAGTACTTCTTACCTTATCTAAACATAGCAAGTATAATAAATTTGGTGTTCCAAGAGACTTTAATGGCCTGCCTACACAGAAAATTGAAATCACTCATGAACTCCAAAATATCTTAGCATGTATCACATCCAAACTAAAATATTTGTAGCTCATTTAAGATTTAGGATCTGGGCCATAAAATCTGGCTTGCTGGGAAAACTGGACCACCATTTACGATGAAGATTCCTATTTTGCCATGTGGACATAAAATCAGTCTATAACTAAATCTGGAATCAATGCATCACGTTTCATTCTGAAAAAGGTGAGCCCAGGAAGTTAAATTGTTTTTACCAATCCCTGCTTACATTGCCTGATTTCATTAATAATCCAACAATCTCAACTTCCAAAGATTTTCAAGGAAGCTGCTGAAGTGCCTGTTATCCCAGCTAGTTTTACATTTAGAGACAAGTATTACTTTGTATTTAGCTCTTCAAAGTACAACTAGGCATGATTATTCAGATATTTCCAAGAGTGTCTATCAAGAAAATCATCTACTAATGCTGTTTACAATAAAAAGCAGTTTGTTACTTGTCTGCACCACACCAGCATGCAAATCTGTGGAAAACAGAGAAACTGGAAACTTTCTGTATCTGCACATTTTTTAAGTGCTTTCTGGAGGCATTGCATGTTTGCTACATTACATGTCGTGTCCAGTTCTGGAATCCCCAGTACAAGAGAGAGAGTGAGCTACTGGAGGGAGTCCAGCGAAGGGCCACTAAGGTGATGAAGGGACTGGAGCATCTCTAATGTGAGGAAAGGCTGAGGGACCTGGAACTGTTTGGCCTAGAAGAGAAGGTTTATGGGGAATCTTATCAATGTATACAAGTATCAGAAATGGCAGTGTGAAGATGACAGAGCCCAGCTTGTCTCAGTGGTGCCCAGTGACAGGACCAGAGGCAATGGGCACAACCTGAAACACAGGCGGTTCCCTCTGAACATCAGGAATCACTTTTTCACTGTGAGCATGACTTGAGCAGTGGCACAGGCTGCCCAGGGAGGTTGTGGAGTCTCCACCCTTCAAGATACTCAAAAGTCATCTGGACACAATCCTGGGCCACTGGCTCTAGGTGGCCCTGCTTGAGCAGGGGCTTGGACCAGATGACCTCCAGACGGCTCTTCCAACCTCAACCACTCTGTCAGTCTGTGATTCTGTGAAGATAATGCTACCCTATGTCCGAAAGCACAGTGAAAAAAACAGTCTCAGAAATGTAACAAGGAATAGGAGGAAACAATTTACATTATGCAAATTTGGAAAATAATCCTCTGGCTGCATTGCTTCATTTCAGTGGAAAATTTCTGGAATAGACACTTTTTCCTTGTTCCTCACCCAAAATTGTTGACTGACCAAGTGACCAAGCACAGCACTGATCATGCATATTATGCACATCACTGTTGGGTTTTGGTATGAGATGACGGCATGGTAAACCCACCTACACGTTAAACAAGGAGTATATTTAGGGATATGAATCCTCTATTTCTGAAAAGTGAGAGTGAGATGCCATGAACATAATATACCTAGTCACTATTTGTTGCACAATCAACTAGCACCTGTTGAACTGCTGAACAGTTCTTTAGAGTACCTCCGCTTACAAAATAGAGTTAGATTATTTAGGGAATAGATCCACTACAGAATTTCAAATTACCATGGTAAAAAGTACCTCAATAAATGGAACAGAAAATAGCATCTATTCTATGGGAAGACTTCAGTGACAGTTTTGCATTTGCAGCCTCTTCAGAAAACTGCAAACATAACAAGCCATAGCAAGTGCAACTAAGTAAAATTCTGCTTCTAGCACCCTATTTATTAGCCTATAGCTACTTAATATTTTTTTCCAATTCTGCAAATGGAACACTATCACAGCTTTGCAAAACTGTGCCAAGCCAAGCTGCATTTCTACGACAGTGTAGGACTCAACTGCCTCCTGTTCTTGAGTGAGAAACTATAGAATCCTTGCATTGACAGTGGCATTTGGCTGATTCCATGACATTCCAGCTCAGGAGGCTAGACTGTCTGAAGTTTATCCTAGAAAATTAACAAGCTTTCATCTGCTTCAGCTCCTTGAATTGGCTCGGTATCAAAACAGGTGAATGGCAACACCAGCACAAACAGGTCAGTTGTTGAATGCTCAAAAAGGAAGGGTGGCCACTGATTTTAACACTTGTTACCTACATCTATGACTATTCTGGATAGAGAATGAAAATAAAGTGCCTTTTTGTTCGTCAATCACAATGTAAAAAGACAGGCAAGTAGATTCTGAATGGATGGTTATATCTGACAGTTCTGCATTATTTCCTGTAGAAGATACAGTCATCATTACAAGCATCTGAGTAAGTAAGAAAAATTTTGCATGAGAGCAAATTTCTAGAAAGGATAGCAGAATTTCTCTCATTTCCAGTCTTGTAGAGGAAGTGGGCATATCTTAGCTACTACACGCATTTCACTCTTCTCAGTAAACACTAGTAAGAGACATTGATATTGCAATACATTCTGGAAGAAATGATTAGGATGACTTCTAGGAACACGTATGCACTAGATGTCCTTACTGTCAAATTTGCACATTCAATTATGTCAGGACACTTTCAGTTTAGCGCATTTAGGCTATGCTACTTGCTTTGCACATTCAGACTATGCTATTTGCTTTGCTTTTCATTCATTCATCTTCTCAAAAGAGGAGAACACGGAGACAAGAGGTCCAAAACTGTTCATTAACTCACAGTTCATAAATACTCAATTCACAGAAACACTACTTGATACTCAGAAAATGCACACATATGAGACTGCCAGAGGGAAATAAGCAAAGGGTACTCCCTGGGCTAAGCACAGAGGATAATCTAAGGAACGTATTTTCAAATAGATGAAAGAAATTTGTGTGTGCAAGGCACAGTACTAACATTGAGATTACTCAATAATTATCAATACAGAACAGGCAAACTTGTTAGGTATATACACTAGGTACAGTTACGATAGGAACACAGTCTTTTTAAAATAATTCTGAAGGGACTTAAGCACTGGTCAGAACTTCTACTTTCTGACAAGAGTTATTCTACCTTTTTGTTGGCATGCAAATGTGCATCCCTTGGCATTTATAAAACCCCAAAGCACCCAGCTAAAATGCACTGTGTGTAACGGCCATCTACTAATACTAGCACACAAGAAGCATACTCCATACATAAAATAAATTCATAAATGTAGCACTTACTTTTTGGCTTTTTGCAAACATAGCCTTTGTAGGAAGAGCAATAGATATTATTCCAGTACCCAGAGTTTGCATACATTTCAACGCAGTGCTCGTTTTGTTGAGGAGAAGGTTCTCCTACATTCCAGTTGACAAAATTCACCGCAGTGTTGTCTAACCACAGCCATTCCCCTAATTGGAAAAACATTCAATATGGAAAAACAAGATAGTATTTATTACCATCTTGACACCTGCTCCACAATTATTGCCTTCCTGAGAAATTTACTTGTGGTCACTCTTGAAGACAGGCCACTAGACTATTTAAATTTTTAGTCTGACACATCATGTTGCCCTTTACTTTTTATGCAAATAATACAAAATCAATTTTTGGAAAATGGCAGGCCAATCTGGCTTATGATGTTAGAAAGGCAGTAAAGTTTAAAGAAGCATCCCCCACAATTCATTGCAATGGTGTCGTGTCAATTATTTATTCAGTTTATAGAAACTGCTGAAGTCAAAACAATTTATCTTCACTAGAATGCCCTTTATTTCACTAATTTGTAGGGAGGTTTTGTACTACTTTTTTCAAAGCCCACATTGAAGTCTAAGTCCAATTTTATTCCATTTGTTTTTCAGTTTCTGCTCCTCTTCGCTGACTTTACACACACAATTTTCCTTTTTAAAGATCTGCTTCAAAAATCTTGTGATCACTGTTGTTCAGCTATGCTGGGACTTTCTGTCTTTTCCTTCCTGTTCCTTTTTTTCTTTCTTTTTTTAATAGTGTTATTTATTTAGAATAAATGTGCCCTTGTGACTCTTAAGTTGTATTCAAACGAGCAAATTCTTAAGACTCAGCATGAAATCTATGCTTTGTTCTCTTATAAGATTCTTCGTATTTTGTTGGTTTTTTCTTTTAAAATACCTGCCACCCCTTGTGCCAGAGTATGGCATCTGGATACTACCACATTTCCAAAGATATGAAATTTAGTTATGCATTTATGCTGAAATCACCATAATCACTACCTAGTAATATAAGGATGTGTACTTGCTGAAGCAGCTCTTTTGTTTATGATCACTGTAAAAACTGTATTGTTCTGGACCTGCTCTAGAACCACTTTAAAAAACATTCTATGTGTCAATTAACTATATGAGTAAACCTCAGCTTGTCTTTATGCGTTATGCTTATAAATCATTACTCTCTTCAAATTCTTTACTCCTCTACTGAAAACCTTCCCTGTTCTTATTTCAGATTCAAGTAATGTAATTGACTACTTGTTTTCTCCTGAACTAGATTGTCATTGAAGTGGCTGAGCAGGCAGTTATAAAAAAACCTCTCCAAAACTCAAGAAAACCGTCACCTGAACAATTCTGTAGTCCTGCCTCTGTGTCCTGGTTTCAGCTGGAATAGAGTTAATTTTCTTACTGATAGCTGGTGTAGTGCTATATGTTTTGGATTTAGGATGAGAATAATGTTGACAACACACTGATGTTTTCATTGTTGCTGAGCAGTGCTTACACTAAGCCAAGGACTTTTCAGCTTCTCATACTGCCCTGCCAGTGAGGAGGCTGGGGGTGCACAACAGGATGGGAGGGGACACAGCCAGGACAGCTGACCCAAACTGGCCAGAGGGATATTCCATACCATATGATGTCATGCTGAACAATAAAATTGGGGGAAGTTGGGGGGGGCGGGGGGCAGGGGAAGACCGCTGCTCGGGGACTGGCTGGGCATCGGGCAGCAGGTGGTGAGAAATTGCATTGTGCATCACTTGTTTTGTACATTCTCTTATCATTATTATTATTTTCCTTTCCTTTTCTGTCCTATTAAATTGTCTTTATCTCAATCCACAAGTTTTACCTTTTTTCCAAGTCTCTCCCCCATCCCACGGTGGGGGAGTGAGCTAATGGCTGTGACAGGTTAAACCACAACACTCTGACATTGTTATACTGGAGCTTTTAGTCTGAACAGCACAAGACTGAAGTAACTTTTAAGTCTGTCATAAAGACAGAAATATCTATTTAATTGAATATTAATTTTATTAATGAAAAAGCAATAATCAGCAAATTTAAGATTTAATTAAAGCAGCCTATTGCCTGTTCTCTCTTACCTTACCTTCCTTACAATGAGGCAGAAAATAGAAAAACCTGTGATACACAATTCCAAAGACACAAACAATTCCAGCTTCAAAGTGAAGCTGTTCTGAGGGCCAGCTTAACTAAAGATGGGTGACTGGTCACTCCAGGATGGTGATTCCAAAGACTAGAGGTGATGTTAGACACATTATTCTCTAGCTCAAAAATTGAAATATCTCAATGACAAGCACATCAACTCCCGGTCTCTCCACATTTGAGAAGAATCATTTGACTTTGGTTCATCTCCCAGCACGGTCCTGTCTGTACTATGTTATATGCACCTTTGTACCTTACTTTCTTGTGAATTATTTTTCTTGCTTTAAGATGAACTTTCCGTGCCTGGTCTTTCCATTATATATTACTGGTTATTGCTTGATTAAAATTGACCAGCTTTCCCTATTATGATAATATATTACTTTTTCTAATTTCACTTCTTATGTATTACAGAAGTATAATGAAACATTTTCAACACCCACGTCAAACAGCTTGTGACAATTATTCATCAAACAAAAAATGTCAAAAACAAAGAAATTACCATCCACATTTCTGTACATTCCTGTCCAAAAAGTTGATGTTTTGCCTTCAAGAGGTTCAATGGTGTATGCCAGAAAGTTGGCTTCAGCTGAGTCTTCAACTGATACCAAAGAGGCACCTGGAAGTCACAGAGGAAAAAAAAAAAAAAAAAAAATCTCTTAGAGACCTAAGTTTCATGGTGGAAAGCACTCTCATTGTCCTGTCAAATGGAAGTCTTATTTTTGCCACTGATTATCTGTGCCAAATTCCCAACAGAGGTTGAAGTTCAAAACAGAAACAAACTTTGGATAATAGCTTATGAAGGACCATAGTATTGTTGCTGATGTATTTCTTATCATTTCCATCACACCGCACTAACATTTGGCTAGTTTCTTCATCCACTGGGAAACAGCAACATAACTGAACAATTCTAGGCAAAACACAACAGGCCAATATGGTAACCAGAATAAATTTCTACTGAAGTGTTACTATTTTAAAAAAAAAACAAAACACTCTAAAAAAAGTAAAAGTTTTTAGTAAAAAGTATGTATAACTTCAGTCTGTGCACTATATAACTTCGCACATTAACAACTAAGTATTTTCTGAGCCTTTGTATAGCTCATATATAGCACAGATTTTGCTGACTTTCAGAAGCACAGTCCTTAGTGTAACTCTCTAGCCAGATCTTCTTTATTTTCCTGCATTCTCTTTGTAGCCCTCAGAGAAAGAAAGATCGTCTTGGTCATCTGTTGCCCAGTTAGTGTAGTACCCTCTTAGTCATCCACATACAATACCAGGCATTCTGCCATGATTCATTCTGTATGATGCACTAGCAAAGTAAAGAAGTCACAGCACGGAGCCAGCAGCCGTACACGACTTTGTATGGAGTGGCATTAAACACCGGAGAAAGTGCATCTTCAGTTCTCTTTAGTGTGGGGCTGGAATCCAGTCAATAAGTATGGAGCAATGGCTGTGTCTGGCACTTGACTGTTTTGATTTGGCTGTTGAATTTTTGAAGGTATTTTTTCTCAGGTAAGTAAGGCACAGTTACAGAGAATGAAAATATAAAAGTCATTTGAATCACTGCTGAGCTACTTTGCAGCTTTCAAAGACTGAGTATCTGTCACGTCAACAAAAGAACTCAGAAGACTGTATGGAAATGGGTCACACTGTAACAATTGTCATAGTCTTAAAGACTGAGCTACAGCAAAAGTGTTCTATTATGGAGACTTTTCTATATTTAAAAGTACACTATCAAGTACCTTCATCCAAATGTTATGCAAATGTTGATGTGGAGAATACAGTAAGATTTAAAGAACATATACCAAAACTGGAACCTTCCCTCAAAAACACTAGTTTCTCAAACTAGAGCTGGCAACATACCAGTTCATGAGAACCCAAGAATGAACCTGAGTACCAGCAGAAAGAGTGAGATTCTTCCTACCCAGCTCTACGTGTCTGTATTTGACATGGGTTTTACTGGTAGTTTTATTATCAGTGGAGACCTAATCAACCCAGTCAGTGGCGTTTAGGGTGCAATACACCTGACTAAATGTCAATATATACTTCCAGTGAAGATGAATCTGTATTCAGTTCCACTGACAGCATGAACAAGATCTCTGCATACTCTAACAGGAGGTTAGACACCTAAGTCACATTGCCACCAATGCTACAGATAACCTATGCTATAGACATATGAAGTCTAGCATAATGAATCTTACACCACTTTCCCAGAGAAGGAAGTTGCGAGAATGAAACAACACAACAACCCTAGTTTATTAATGTATTATCCAGCCTAGAGAGCTGTAACTTTCATTCCAGTGGCATAAAACTGCAATCATCAGGGAGCAAATTAGCTCAGGAATACAAAAGATATAAAATACCATTAAAATAAGATTTAGCGACTGCTGTGGATGAGGCTGACTACCTCCTAGCAGGGTCAAAGGACAAAGTTTCCACTTTCCTGACCTCCATTCCAGGCCACACAGCTCCTCTAAGGCCTGGTCCCACACACAAAAAACTGTGTGCCACGGGCAGACAGCTATTTTCCATCTCCTCCCAAATTAAGGCAATAATTGGATGCAACTGTCCTGTCCAACACTTGGACCATCCTTGAAATCACAAAAATACATAGCAGATGTTCAACTGTCCACAGAGAGGAAAAACAAGTCAGAAAGATGTGCTCTTTGATTAAGGAGGATACTTACCTAGTCGAAGACATTCTAAAGATGCCTGGGCCCAGTTTCTTGTAGATGAAGATTCAACGTAGTAGCAATGACCTCGGAAAGGGATCCAAGACTTGTGTCCTTCTGATTCAGGGCACTTTCCAGGAAGCTGAGGGGGCTCGGTGGGAGCTTGAACTGTTTAAAAAAATTTTTTTTAAAAAAAAGAAAGCACAAAACTTAAAGAAACAGCTTTTTATACATTCTTTTATCATGAATAGATCATTCCAACCAAACGTTAGAAAACTCACTCAGATCTTTTAAAAAAATGCAATCCTGATAGTCTATACTGCTTATTACAACACAACAATGGGAAAAAGTCCTAAATCACTAACAAGAAATACTGTAACAGTAGTCTCAAGAAATTGAATTTAGCAAAGAATCCAAGCATATTTTTATCTTTTAACACATTCTTAAGTTCAGCTCAACTCTTTACTCACAAAGATATTTTCTTAACTGACTGCTTTGCTGAATTAGGGCCCATATGCACTTGGTCATATGGGTTGTGACCTAATATCATGGAATGCAGAAGGCATTATCAGGTGATAGTAACAGGAGTTTCAGGTCAAAAACATAAAAGAAGGCAGCTTGAGGAAGTATCCTTAAACATTTCTATACCACCTGTGATTTGTTATTAAGTTATAAAAGGAAAACCTGGAAAGCTGTTATAAGTAAACATTCCTTGTGACACCTTATGGCTTGGTCATTCAGCTCATCCCCATTCAACACCGTACCCATGTAACTACTACTATTTGTTGCCTTTTGATTTTTGAAGTGTTTGGTCTTGCATGCTTACTCAATGTCAGAATAAACAGCACAGTAACGTGAGTCTAAGCTTTGCAAATTATATCTAATGTTATTAATGTAAAGTGATGGCTCTTCACAGTCACACTAGCTCTTTCTTAGTATGTGTTGGTCCTCATTTCAAAGCAGCCCCATTCAATGCAAGTAAATTTTTGATGATTTCATCTATTTAGGTCTTGAAATAAAAAACAGCATCAAGTATATATCAGCAGACCACCCATCACAATGAACTCTGAAGAGATAATCATTGTAATTACAACGGTTATATTCAAGTTCTTACCATCAGTTTTTTTGCAAACAGAGAAGTAGCTTTCATTGCAGGATCCTGTCTTCCAGGCTCCAGCAATGTCTAGATAGACACAACCTATTTTCTGCTTTGGCTCCCCTTCAGCCCATTTAGTATACTTCATTCTCCAGTTATCAATCCATTCATAACGACCATTGGTCTAAGAACAAAACAAATAATCAGGAATGATTAAGCTCTAAGCATTAACCATTCCTTCATCAATCAAATGTCTGTCTATGCAGCAGCTTGTGCCAGAATTTTTTTTATAAATCCATAACAAACAAAAATGGCTCAAACTTTTAAATGTATGATGTGACAAGCAGCTCTTCATTGACAAATACAGCAGTGCACAAATGCTTTTCAGCAAAAGGAAATGCAGAATAAGTAACATTGAATTAATTTTGGAATTAACAAAACTGTTAATTTGGGATTAATAAAAATTTCATTTAAAATAATTTGTAGGCGTGAAAGTCTGATGACTAATTTTGGTACTGTTTCCCCTGAAATTTCAAGAAACGTAGATTATTTTAACTTAAAATATATTTAAAAACATAATCATTTCCCACCAAAGCTGCTGAGCTCAGTGAATCGTCTTGTTGATTAGGTTAAGGGAATCTTTTGGGTTTTTGTGTTATGTTCACTCATTTGTATTTCTTTCATGTGCTCAGCCAAATGGAGTGAATCTGGGACAAATCTCTCTCCCAAGAAGACAAGGTGGTGTATTTTACCATCCAGAAAGTATCAAAATATCAAAGAACTGGGATAGGGCAGACAAATAAAATTAAATTAGGTAAACCAATTACTTATTTGGCTAACTATCCTCAAAAATGTTGAAAGAGTCATAGCAACAGCACCTTATTCCATTTCTGAAAATTAGATATTGTTATTTAGAATAAATGCTTTCCACTGTATATCTTAAAATATGTGGATATTATCTCAGATACACCATATATACAACGAGATATTTCAAGATGCTAGTCTAAAATGTCTTGTTCGGCAGAGCACAGAGTGTAATATCACTGAAAAAGTGTGAAAAATGTGTAATATATACAATTTAATCAGAGTAATGGAAGAGGATGGATTCCTACTTGTAAATCTGACAGCACACAAAAGTATTTAGGACAAAGATATAAACTAATAAGGTAAAGAGAGGTAATAAGACTTTTCAGTTCCTGATTTGTTCATATGAGAAGCAGCATCATGTTCAATTAGTTTGATGTTCTTACCACATTACTGTTAAGACCAATCCACATAGGCACCCCAAACTTTAGTATCTTTAGCCACAGGAACGAATGACTGTAAGGGTCTAAGATGCTGGAAAGGTCAAATTGATCACGTTTGCAGTTTTTTCGTGCATCTTCCCATTTCATTTTGGTATGGATGAACAAATAACTACTGTTACCATAACGGATAATGCTGGATGGGGATGAACTTGTAGAAGGCAGAAACTCAGCATCTGTAAAATAAAGGATGAAAAAAGACTCATATACTTGTTCAAGAGGGGATTATGATTTCACTGTGGTTGCAAATAGTTAAACAAAAAGCCTTTTTTCTTGATTTCATATTCCCTGACTTTTGATCAGCATGAGTTAGATGTGCTGTTCTTTAAGCCAGTGCCAGTAGTAAAAATAAATTACAAAGCTGTAGAAAGGAAAAGAGCTGCTTAAAAGCAACCTCTGATAAGGTGTAAAGGAGCATTCTCTATAATCCTTCAGAACAGTATTACTGAAATTAATCAGGATTAGGACATCATTTCTTTAATAAAATATTTTTTCATCAAAAGACAAGCTTTGCAGAGACTATGTTGTTTTCCAGGGATTTTTTTGCCAGAGAAAAGGAAAACTCCACAACAGACCAGTACTTAAAAATCAATCAGATACTTAAATCCAGGTTTTCACTGTTTTTTAATTTCCTTTTTGGAGGTCAGTTATTTCAAATTTGGTGTGGGTGAGTTACAGTTGCACTCCAGACAGTTCATGCTACATCTACAAGCCATTATGTTCCAGAATACGTTTTGAAAGCCAATGTGTTCAGAAAATTGATAGACAAAATCGTGAAACAAATATCATGTCAATGGTCATACTAAACACAAAGATGCAGATACAAATTCCAGCTCAGGAAGTTACTGGGGTCAACACAGCAGTTACTTGTAAGGGTCAGCTGAAGTAGTGACTCTAACTGGCCCTCTGACACGTATGACTCTTGTGCTCCTGCCTGAAAAACAGTATGTGGATGTATCTTATTGGAAGTGAAATGATGTTGAAATCCACACACCCAAGCAATTCCCTGAAAAACTATAAGGTTTGATTGTGTTTTAACTAAAAAGACAAGTACCTGCATTAATTTGGCATATATATCCTCTGTTGTTATCACAACTCTCATCAGCCCATTTCCCTGCTTCCTTAACAGGATTGTTTCTCATGACAACACAATCAGCCTCGAGGCAAAAAGATAAAAAATCAGTTACAAATAGCTAGAAGAAGCAAATATGAAACTTTTGTCCCCCTTTTACATCTTCAGACCCAAGCTATACTGTGGTTTTACTCGCCAATTCTTGTAACATTTAACAGCATAATTTTTATGATGTGGAGGTTCTGTTCCTCTTGCACTTCACAAATTTCTTAATGTTGCTCTCTCTTGCACAACATTAGGATGGATAAGCAGACCACAGGAATTCCAGTATTCTCATATCTCCAGGCATACAGCATGGAGAGAAGGAAAACCACAGACAATTTAAAGAGAAGTGAAATCAACTGTTGTAGAAAAGACCTGTTAACTTGGCTCCAGAAAAAGACCTGGATCCTCAATGTGCAATGCAATATTTCTGACATATCAGTCTCTTCAAATTATTCTTGCAAGCTGCAATACTACACACAGCAAAATTAGAACTGCTCCTGCCCAAAGACAGTCATTGATCAGTGACTGAAATGTCAGTGACATTTCAACTTCTCTGACATGGACACGACAGCTAGAACCTGTGTTAGCACATATTAAACAAACAGTGATGAATGCAAGAGGCTGCATGGGTACAAATGGTTTTGTGCAATGAAGTATCCATATTTATTTTTTCTATTTACTTATTTGGTTTTGCTGTCCAGGAGGAGATGCACGGAGAAACATTTCATTTGTGAGTGAAATGCATTACGATTTAAATCTTTCAAACCGAACATTTACATATTATTTTGTATTAACTATGATAACTTATTTTTTGCTAAGGTCAAGTAAAATTTAAAATGAATCTGAAATTTATAAAATAGGGACTTTACAAGTTTTCACAGAAGACTTGATAGAAATTCTACTACTTTTCATAAAAAGAAAAAGAGATACTTTCTCTTTTGAACTCCTAATTCTTCCAAATTTTCTCCCTCCATTAGAGACAAGAAGCTCAGAGATGCTACTTTCAAAAACAGTGAAAATGACATTATACATAAAAATAAGATTTCTACATTAAAAATTGCATTCAAGAGAAACAAAGCCAGTACTATAATGTGCTGTAGTTCCATAGCACAGAACTGTCTAAATAGGTAAGAACAGAGGAACTCTATGACCTATCAGATCAGTTTGTATGACAGAGAAATAGGGGAAGTGATTTTCTTTTTTTTTTTTTCCATAAAAACTGAATGGCTGTTTTTTTATAGAAGCACATCCTTTCTGTAAATGAGACTGACAAAACTTGCTTCTATGTAAGACACAGCTGTTTGAGCGGAATGTTTGTAAGTGCCCCTTGCAAGCTACATGCCAGCTGAGAAACCTGCTAAGTTCAGGCACAGCTGTGGTCAAGAGGACTATGAGGATGTGCTCATTCAGTGTGATTTTGGGGCAAATGCCATGAGGCAGGAATCCCACTGTCTTCTTTACCAGAGCCTATGTGAGAACACGGGGTGAACTCGGAAGCAGCGTAGCCTTCACAGACACAGAGAACTGAAATCTGAAGCCAATCTTTTATACGAGCATGCCACAGATCTTGTTACCAGCTAAAACAGCAACTGCCCGTGGGCTCAAAACCATTCACTCTATTGGGATTTATATTTGACATATATAAAAGTATTATAGTAATAAGTCAAGCAGTAACATGGCTCAAATCCCAACAAATGCGTAAATGCAATCTAAAATCAAATTTCAGTGAACAATTTGTGATTGTTATTTACCTGGCCATCATATGAGTATAAATCCATACGACCTGATGGGAAGCCTTTGGCCCAGTTTGTAAAGTAAACTCCTGTTCCATCTGTCCAGAGGAACCTCAGTTCATGATTTATATCATTTAATCCAATCCATGTATCAGTAACAAAATCTTTCATATGGAAGGTGAGGAAAGCTAGAGCAAAAAAAGGCAAAGAAAAAGAGAAATACTTTTAACGAAGGACAATTGAAATGTCTGGCCTCACTGAGATTGGTGATATTAAATATTTTTTCTGAAATACCGAACACTTCCTTGTTGACAACACAAGCAGGTAAGATGAAAAGGAGGTGGCTTTGAGTTTAATGAACAGGGAACCAGATATGTAACTGTGGCTTAGGGCGAAATACTTCAGCTAAGTATCTAACCTGGTACTGGAATGAATCCCAAAAGCATGAAAGAAATGCTTTTTATAATGTCTCAAGACATTATTAAATCCTAGTCCCACAACTGACTTAGAAATATACAGCCATGTAGATCACATACATTTCTGACAATCCCACCTGAATGGTTACCCCTCAATGGCATCAGACAGCACCACTGAGCACCCACCACTTGTGCACCTGCACAGGTAGTGCTGTTACAGAACTGCGAGAGTGTCTCCTCTCCCCGGAACACCGGGGCAATAGCCTGCACTGTCTTACCAGGGAGCTGAATGCACAAGCGACATGCTTAAAATGAGTCTCAATGGAACTATTCATCACAAGCAAATCAATTGCCACAGCTTTTCACAGTCTGCGAAGGTGCTTATGTGTCTTAGCTAGTGTGGCTAGTCCAACAAAGAGAGCAGGCCAGGTCAGCTGGCATTCATCAACTCACTAATCCACAATATATCAAACACTGTGATAAAATGTACATGTCATGGCTTTTGCCAACTGCTACAGTCATTGTTATGAGATTACTCTTCTCTGCAAACAATAGATGAATTTCTGTCTGCTCTATCAACCATTCACCTTCTTTTAGTCTTTTAAAATTAATGCAACTTACACTTCCAGGAATGAAACTTGTAGATGTCTTTGCCAAATATTAGCATTGCTGTTCTGACAGAAACTGTAACAGGAACTCAAGCCTTTATGCCTACATTGCCAGCAACAACAGTTTTCTGCTAATAGCTTAATTGCTCATTTCTCTTTTAGCTAGAATTCAAGCCTTGTACATGAACCAACCACCTGAAATCTGTACTGCAGAAATTATTTTGGATAAGAATTTGACTATATTTGAAAAGTGAAAGCTTGATTATTTACTTCTTCACATGTGGAAAACATAAGTAGTACTAAGTTTGTGTCAGCAATCTAAATTTATACTATTTAATTGTTCAGACGACAACACAGACTTGTTTTACAATGGCTGACTTTTCAGTATGCTCTTTTGATTTCACAAACAGTATGTGTTGTCCAACATCTGGTTCTCATCACTGCAGTATAAAAGAGTTTTTTTAAAAAGAGGGTGTTATTAACATCTATCAAAATCTTCCCCAGTTTTAATCTGAATGTGTGTCATGTTTATTAAAGCATAAGGTAATTTCCCTCTGCTCATGTCCCCCAGTCAGAGATGCAGCTCTTATGTTCATTAAAAAAAAAATCCTCTAGTTAAAAGAATGGTACATCTATGTGGTGAGTTGTAGGTTGGTGTATGAGCAGTCAAATCTCTGTCCCAAGCTGCCCAGAGACAGAAAGTTCTGATCCTAAAGGTGTTCTGCTTCAGTTAATAGGAAAGCCATGCAGCAAGTTAATGCCACCTAGTGAAACTACATCATTTGGAATGGAACTTGCTGGGTCCAGCTGGCACCATGTGTTAGCAGAAAAAGCACTAGTTTGGCTGCCAGGACAATATACATATGCGTGTATACACATATATACGTGTGTGTACACACACACACGCCAACACTAACAAATTATAAGTTTTGGAACAAAAAAATCAGATGTGCAATCATTATTCAAATCCTGTCCATATTCACATAAATACAACAAACAACCTGTAAAGATTAAATATCATCTCATCTAGTTGCTACAAAACTATACACAGTACCTTGCACTTGTTCATTAGGGATAGTGGCCAGGTTTCCTCCTAAATTCATGCAAGCTGTTCGTGCAGCATGCCAAGTGACACGTTCATCTTCTGTAGATCCAAATATTTTGTAACACTAAAACATGAACAAATTCTCTATTATCTTTACTTCAATATCCCTCACAGATTGAAAACCACTGCTTTAAGGAAAGCAGGATGGAGAAAAGGCAGTAAAATAATGCATTTATCTGAAAAAAACACATTCACCTTAAAACGAGCTTTCTGGGCTGGGCCTTGTTCTATATAAAATTAAAGGTCTCAAGAAAGCGTTTTGCTCAACAAGACACATACTAGTTTTGAACTAAAATACCTGGAAAATAAACAAAACCTGACTTTTTACAGACAGTCAGCTAACATTGGTAAGTTACTCATGACTGATATTATTTTGCTTATTTATTTATTTGACTCTACATAGCATTCCACATTAGTAAAGTTAAGGAAGACAAAATGCATTCAGTACTGAAAAAACATTATGGTTTGTTTAAAAGACATCAGTATTTCAGGAGCTCTGTCTAAACTCTTTAGGAAATGCGTATCAAAAGAGAGTGAAGAGATGACTAGAGAATGACTTTCAACTGCAATTGAATGTTCATCTGCCACTTCATTAGAAGCATCAAAAAGGCGCCTTTCCTGCAAAACAGTGGGTGGGCAAGCAAGAAAAGCATGCAGGTGTCAACCATCTCTCTGCAAAAAATAATATATTTTACTCTAATAAGAATAAATATTATTAAATAATTCCCTTGTTTTCTATTTAATGCTTTGCCAAATAATCAACAGGCACTGCATTTGTTATGGTACCTTATTATGAAAGGAAAGCCAAGTTGGATGACATCCTCTTGGAGTTGAAAATGTTGTTGGAGGAACAGTTGAATTAATGGAACTGTTGTGCCTTTCACATATGTAGGGATTTGGATAACCACAGTTTATATCATTCCAAAATCCTGAATATAAGATAAATGGGGAACCACATGACACCACATCCAGAGCTGGTTAAATGGAAATCAGTTTCACTCATTCTTACACAAAGTGCTTTTAGTTGAAAGATAAGTCCCTATCCTCAAAGTCTTTCAGTTTATTATCATTCTATATCAGCATCTAGGATAAATATGTCACTTTATACACACTGTTATTACAGAATGTTAAAAGCTGTGTAGAACCAGGTACTAGAAATAGCAATTTTATAGTGGCACATAAGACCAATTTTAATAAAAAATATAAAACAGCTGTATAGAAATCACAACAACAGACCTCTATCAGAGCTTCCGCATGCTAGGCTTAAGGTAAACACAAGAGCACAAAACTATTACATCCTGAAAATAATACTATGGTCTACTTCCGTAACATTTTGCAAAAAAGCAAAAAAAAAGGGAGGAAGGGGTGCCTCTCAGAAGAAAAAAAAGGTGTGACACAAACCCACAAATAATGAAATTCAGGAACAAACATACAAAACTCACCTAAATTTTTATACATAACCACACAGTTTTCATCATTATTTGCAAAGTTAGGTTCATGTGGTGCCCATGCCAAATAATTCACTGGAGTGCCATCCATCCAGCTTAAGAAAAACAATTCAACAAAATACTTCTTTAACATACAAATAGAATTGTTTCCATGTAACAAAAAGTAATTTTGCAATACCTTTAATATAGCCATTCATAGTTCATGGTGCATGAGGTTTTTTGATCAATTTGCCTCTTTGCTAATTGCACTAAACTTCTCTCTGCGCAAAGATGTAGGTGTATGTGTTGAAGCTGGGTTCACTCTGCATTTAAGCAATATGCTGACACTTTTGCAACTGATAAGATAATACTCAAAATAACAGTTCAGGCCAGTGTAAAAGTTAGACATCATTTTAGCATGAGAGCCCAGATGCTCACCATTTCCCCCCAAGTCATACATTCCCTGTGCCTATTACACAGATCAGAGATTTTATTCTTAACACTGGTAAAATGCTTGGTCTTTCCTCCATACAAGGGAAAGGGCATCACAAACCACCTACAAGGAAATTCCTGTGACAATGTGTCTTACCATAAGGTAAAATACAAACATTGAAAATGTTGTACATCCATGTAGATTAAATCATAACCAGGCAACCAAACACTTATTAGGAGACATATTCTCTTTGGACTGCAAGTGACAAAGGTGCCCATATTCGCCCTTCAGACACATACACAAGGTACTTCACTTAAAAGCATATTCACCTTAGGGTCCCTACCAAAACAACGGAATGGCAGAGACACCTCATTTTCAGAAGGTGATCTGGCTCACCTAACATCCTAATTATCCTCTGGAGGTTCCTCATTGTCACTGTGGACTATAAGGAGAACAAAGAATTACTAGGCATCTATCCAGGCACTTCAAAACCCAGACTGAACTGAATACAGGCCTAAATTAACATCCCATGTCAAAATCAATATGGTGCTGCATACTGACATTCAGAAGGCTTGCAGAAAACCTCACAGTGCACCTGAAGTTATATAATGGCTTATGTCTTTGTTCAACAAAAACAAAGTAAGTTGCATTCTTCCCTTTATTAAAGTCTGTTCCCAACAGTTCAGGACAGAGAAAAAGAATGTTTTTACCCACCAAAAATTTTATGTATTTTGAGTTGGGGCATCTCTTTATATTTTCAATTTAAATCGTGGAATAAAGGAGAGGTGAATTCCCAAATAAAAATTCAAAATACATTATCTGCAGGGGAATTTTTCTGCTAGATTTAGGTGAATTCTACTTAGGGAACATGCAATATTTCTCCTGGATAATCTGGAGCTAAATTAACATGGAATTAAACCACATGACAATACAATTGTGTTTAAAGTAAGACTCAAAACTAGGTATGTTCTTTGAAAATACATGCCCTACTGAGTTAACTTGTTTGATCCCACAGACTACAGTCTTAAAACAAGCAGTAAAGTTGATCTTTCCAAATCTAATAGACCTGATGTAAACTTACAAAAACTAAGTTAATGCTTTTATATTGTTAAAGAATAAGTCAAGTTTTAGGGTTTATGGATCTACTCTAGCTTCCAGTGGTGTTAAGGAGAAATTCCATTTACTTGAAAAGGAGCTGGTCTTCTACAAAGAAAGAATTTCACCAGTATCAACAGGAAATACTTTTTAAAAATTCCTTATATTAGCTATATTTTAGTGGAGTATGGACAAGGCAAACAGGTGAGAGCAAAATTCAAATCAAGCTTTTTTCTTGCTATAACCAAATATAGAATAACAGTAGTAGTAATAGGGTGAGAATGCCCAACAACAGAAATGGGATTTTTAAAAAAGGGGATTAAATATAATGGCACATTGTGTTATATTTACTATAGAATACATCTTTACAACCTTCATAATCAAAAAACACTAAGCATGAAAATCCCACAGAATTCAGTGGAAAAACATTCTCATTTGCTTTGACAGGCCACAATTTCATTCAAGCACTTTATTATTATTGCTCTGCTCAGTAGATTTCTTTATTTTAAAGCACGATGCAAGCTTGGTGGTTCTAGTTAGCCTACCTTGTCCGTTGGTCAACACTAAGTTGTAAACCAATGAAATATGAATCCTCTTTGCCATTTTTCAAGATCTAGAATGTAAAGATTAAAATTGTATAAATGTCCTCTTTTTATCATAGAAATCTATTATGTTAATAATGAGTAATTATATGTCTGACTGACAGAGGATACGAACTGCTACATTCTCTAGCTACCACGTTTAAGTTAAAGCAGCTCAGAGCTGACAGTCCACAGTCAAACTTCACCATCGGCCAAAAGGTGTGGTCACTATATCAACACTTCTCACAGTCTTACTTGAAAGTCACTGAAATCAGCGCCTCTTGCACAGTCTCTGCAGTGGACATAATCTGCAAAGGACAAGCCTTCCTACAATTTGGATATAAATTCATATAGGCCCTTGTGTCATCTCACTGCCACTCTTCAGCCAGTTTAGGAAAGTTTTATGTAGTTCAGATCTGATTTTTAAGCACATTACTGATTAAAAGACCTTGACCTCAAGACAGTATAAACAGACAACCAACCCAGCCACCTAGGAAATACCATTTAAAAGCTCGCTCTCATGGCATAATCCATGCCTCAAGTTGTTCTTCCTGTATAATTCTATTCTCTCCACAAGAAGAAGGAGGCAAAGGCACTAACCTGAGGACCAAAAAGAGGTTACTAGGTAGACTACATTTCAGATACACTGACAAGATCAAAAGCCAATGTTCTGAGTGTTACATGTAAGCCACTATCTATTTTGATCCCCTACTTAAGATATCTTGAGTTTATCTGTTGATAAACTTTACTTTCAGTTAACTCACCCACCTTACAGTATCATAGTTCACAAGTATAATACTTCTTGCTAAAATCAAGCCACAGATCAATTAAAAGAATTAAGATTTACCTTAGCACATTACTAGTTGCAGATAGATATAATGTAGTGTAACTGCCACATTGAATAAGAAATGCAGATAATGATCTGTTTAATGCTTACTGTACTAATTTCTATACAAAATACCAGACCAAAATTGCCCTTGTCTCAGCTATGAAACAACCTAAAAAAAGACTTGAGTTTGTTCTTCATATTAGTCTGGCTTAATGCTACTGTTCCACTATCAGAAATCTTGTGGGGAGAACACCAGGGTGAAAGGGATTTGTGCCCATGCTCACTTGTTCTGGATGACTTATTCCATAGTATTAATGATTTTTCTTACATATCGCCAGAGGAACTTTCTTTCACTTTCACTCTCAATGACGGCAAGGTCTCCAAAGTTCCTTTTGCAGAACTCCCGACCATTTTCCATAGGAACAGTCTCTGTGCTGAAATAATATTGTTTCTCTTCATGTATAATCCATCCATCCTCAGTAGCCTTGTATTCTGTAAGATAAATGGTAAGCTAACTATATTGTTCCTGAGATAAAAGACATTCTCATTAGTAAAATTTTAAAAATGCTTTTAAACATACACACACATAAATAGTACTAGCAATTGCACTTACTGGGTGCAGGAGATTCTGTTGGTTCAGGCTTCACATTTGCTCCTGTAAGAAAAAAATATTTATCATGATTGTACACTTTCTGCTGTAAGAGAAAATACTTACTATGACTGATAGGCATGTTTTTTTTCTATTGACAATGAATTTTACGATTAGCAATGGATTTAACACCAGAAACTAGAAGTAAGTAAATAGCCTAACTCTCTTATTTTTGGTACACTAGTCAATTTTAAATACATATTCTTGTTCCCTGAGGCTATTCCTTATGTGCAAGGTATTATAAAATACCTTGAAATTTAGCTGAATTAAGTAATTATTTTTGGTATTCACTAGATGCAGAAAACCTTATGTCCCAAAGCATTAACTCTATTAAGGCACTCCTGTATCTCCCTCTCCCTCCTCTCCCCAGGTCACTTATATGTAAAATCTGGCTTAAACCAGAGGCAGCAGGAA
>NW_010521043.1:61547-78912 GCF_000687285.1 Phaethon lepturus
CTTCTTCCGGCGTGCCCTAGCTACTACAGAGTGAGGTTCCTTCCATCCTTCTCTGGTTGAGAAGAACTTCTACCTGGATCTTAAAAAGTTCCCTAGATAAAATCTCACTGGAAAAGATCCTAAAAAATTAATTGGTCCTTTCTGAAAAGAAGACATCAGACTAAAGAATTCCCTCCTCCATTCCCAGGAGATGTAATCCTGGATGGTATTTTAGCATCTCAGGAAAACAATTTCTAATACAGGAGGTCTCTGTCTTTATAGGCTTACCAATTTATTTTGTGGTAAAAGACAATCTCACAGATACCGGCATTTAATAAGAAATTATCTTCCTATATGTAGGCTATATATATATTTTACCAATATAAAGCAGACCTGGTATTTTATTGTCAATAATCTAATGCAGCATGTTTATTTTGCCCCCCCCAACTCCCAATGTAAGAATGTAGTAAAATGTTTAAATGAGCACTTTCTAAAATACTCAAACTTAGACAGATGCATTGCTTGTGGAAATCAAGATTTCCCTGAATTATAAATTTTGTCTTGATGTCTTCAGAAAATAAAAAGCATCCAAATTCAGATCTCAAGAGAATTTAGCAAGAAACCAACAAGTGAATATAAAACTCAAAGTAAAATAAAGCGTCTCGAAACGAGGCTCCATCTTGCAACTACAGATTCAATTAGCTGACAAAACAGTACCTGAGCCAAGTAAAGGAGGGAGCTTTCACACATAAAAATTCAAGTGTGTGAACTGATTTGCAAACTATTTTCTAATAACTTGAAACTCAAAGAAAAAAAAAATTCCAAAATAGGATTACTTAAAGAAGGCATGAACTTCTCTAAATGAAAAGTCAAAAGTGAATGTGAATATTCAAAGTAACATTTCCTATTTTTCAAGTATCACATTTCCCTTCCTGAAATCATAGAGAAAGATCATTAAGAAGTCCCAGCAGGGCACCAAAGACTCCGTATCTTTAAATGTATCAAAGACATGGAAATCCTTATACTACTTTGATATTTCACATTCCACAGGGAACCTTTCTGAAAAAAACAGGTTTTGAATTTTTTTATTTCTTGAAGTTAATAAAAAATCAACTGAGAATCTTTTCATATTATACTAATACACAGGAGTAAGTGATACCTTTTCTTATCTGGCAAATCCATCCATATAGATAATCACAGTGCCTGTCATTCCAAAGCATGCTGGAATCACCACTGATCTCTGCACAAAGTTCAATTCCTTGATAATTATTGGGTTCTCCAAACCCCCAATTTTCATACCTCACCTATGACAGAAAAGGTTTTGTCAAGATTCTGTTATATAGAAAGAAAATAATGGAGAAAGGGAGGAGACAGCATCAAACCAGACCTACAACTTGTTCCTAGTGTCATTTTAAAAAACTTAGAGGAAACCAGACTGTCCCTGTGCAAATGCTGACATTTCAAACTTTTTTCCAGATTGTAACTGGACTGCAGCTTAGATAACAGTTGTTTCTGATCACACTTGGAATAATATTGACATTTCTTGTAGGACCTAAATTCTGTAAAATTCATCTAATAAGAATGATGGGGCATGCTACATGTTGATACCAAATTAAGTAAATATCCTCTATGAGTAAAATAGTAGGACATTATTGAGACACAACAAAAATGTGGTGTTCTTCTCAGAAAAATATTACTGCTATTCTAATTTTCCTGTATAAATTCCAATTTCAGTTTTCTGTATGGTAAAATTCCATCAATATATTTTGACCAACCTTGCGTGAAATACACCCGCATCTCCAAAACCGCTTTTGTTTCTACAGTTTTATATTTTAGTCTAAAGTACAGTCAATTCACACTGGCATAAAACAACTGCCTTCAGCTCTATGGAATGTAGGCCATTTCAGATAAAGATGTAAGTAGCAAAGAAAAGAATTTCTAAATATATGATTATTTTTCTCAAAAAATCTTTGCATTTATAAGAACATCCTTTTAGTGCACATGAATTTAATTTTCTTGTTGATTCAATACACGTTTTCTTATCAAACATCAGTACGCTTCAGCCAAAACAATCAAGCCATGAAAGTGCTATTCATAAGCTTTCCTAAAGAGAGCATCATACAGTAAAGGGTTATGATCGAGCATAAAAATACACAGAAACACATACACCACACACACTTGAGAAGCACAGGGAATGCAAAATAACAGCTGTGGAAAATTAAATTACTCACTGGAGATCCATCACTCCAAACAAAGCCATCATCAGGATTCAAGTAATATAAGCCCATCCAGAAATGCTGGTGGTAATAGCCACTGTTCCTAAAAAAAAAAAAAGAAAAAAACCCCAACAAAACAGGGAAAAAAAAAAAAGTAATAAATGTCCCATTTATAAGAATGTTAAACATAAACCCAAAAGTAATAGGAGCATTACAGTATTTTTACTAACCTATCATTCACAACAGTTAATAAGCTTTTCTAAAAATAATCCTTAAAGCTGTTAGAAACAATAACAACCAGGGTGGAAATTAATTAAAATGCAACCACTTCTAGCTGTTATCACTATACATTAACTAAGACAGATTGAAATACTGACCAAGAAATGTCCATATCCAGTCCAAATCCTGAAAATACGGTGGCTTAATACTTTTGGATAATGGTTCAATAGCTACTATTGCTCTATTTATCAATCCTCCATTTTCTCTGTAAAGGCACTTACTGTTTCCAAACATACAGTTAATCGCTGCAGTTGAATCACCTTTAAAAAATAGCACCTTAAACTAATTCTTGTCTGCAAGCAGACAGACTTTACTGATTTATCTGAATTTACTGAGTCAATTTGTGGTAATGCAGCATCTGAGATTTCTTCCTTACTATAAGTATGTGGCTGGGATTCTAGTATGGTTGTAGCATTTTGCAGTGCTGCCATGTTTTAGTCTTGCTTCCTAGTTAGACAAGGATGTACAAGTTCATTGAGCCCAGTCAATTTAGATCATATGGCAAGTGTTACATTTTTAAGAGTATTTGATCTCAATCAGAAATGACATCACACCTGCTTTTTACATTTCAGGGACTTACCAACCTTATTTATATTCCCTGTGTAGGAAAAAATTAATCTGCAGTTGCTTCTGCTTTCTAATTAGTTCATAAAAGTGACAATCAATCAACATATTGATCAGATTTGTATCATGACTGTTATCTTTATTTGTGCACTTGCTTATGTGAAAACAACTGGTATCTGTGGTAATTTTATAACATCCACAAAACCACAGTAAATATTTTTACATCAGATGATAAATGTTGCCTCAAGTAGGTGTCTTGCCAATCTCATTTTAGCATTAGCTTCGGGGGTGATTGCCACTAGTCATAAAACTCCTACTATTTGATCAGCTCTGCTGTTTTGCTATGTGTGTGATACAGATAAGGAATCCAGACTGGCTTATACTGAAGTAAAAATATACACCTAAAATTAAATGCTTTAGAAAGATCAAAAGGCTAATTAAATTGATTGGTTTACCACGCTACAGATACTCACGCAATGGAACGCCATATCACATACTGTTCTTCTTTACCATTAATGGAGGCCAGATCTCCTCCTATAGCTCGACAAAACTCTTGAGATTCAAGCCATGTTTTCTTTTGCTCTCCTCTTGAAAAAGGCTAAAGAGAGCATTTTGCAATCAGACAGAATAGACCATATAGACCACATGATCAAGAAACATCAGCCACTCAAAAGCAATTCATTTACAATTAACTTGTTCTGTGGATATTACAGAAACTTTAAATATAGCGTTTATGAGTGTTCACCTCTGTGAAATACAGGTTTAGTATGAGTGTCTTTAAGGCAAGTTAGCAAACTGCATTGCTGACAGGAGTATCTGCTGCAAGACAACAACTAGGAGAGAGGCACTTTTAATCTTAAAAGAATGGGAAATTAGGATCAGAAGATCAAACCTGAAAATCAGACTTTAACAGAGTAAACAAAACCATGAGCATTTCAATAGAAGTGAACAAGACCTCTACATATAATCTGTAAATAAGCTTATGAAACGGTAATAAATATGTATACCAATTTTTATTGCATATATGTGCAGCAAATGGAAACTAGTTTAATGCGAAATAAGCAACATACTTACTTTGAAACAGAAGCTAATACGACTATTTGAGTCCCAACCTTCTGGACACCGGGGAATAGGAGTTGTTGTAGGAACAGGTGGAAGTGTCACTCCCTCTGCCCACACTTTGCATAGGAACTTTGCCTTTTCTTCACATTTCACTACATCCCATAATCCACCTGCAATTCCAGTCCTCATGGCAACGCAGCCCGGCTTTCTTCCTGGTTGTAAACAGGAATGCACAAAAGCAGTATTTAGGGGATCATAAGAATTAAGAAAACTTCATATTCTATTCTGACAGAAATTAAGTCTTTGTACAGAGTCAAAAATGTTTCTAACGTTAGAGTGGGTCCAGAGGAGGGCTACAAAAATCATCAGAGGGCTGGAACATCTCTCCTAAGAAGAAAGGCTGCAGGAGTAGGCTTGCTCAACCTGGAGAAGAAAAGGCTGCAGGGAGACCTTATCACAGCCATTCAATAATGGGGGCTTTTAAGGAAGATGGAGAAAGACTTTACCAGGGCTGGTAGTGACAGGCCAAGGTGCAACATTTCAATTCTAAGATGAAAAAGAGTAGGTTTAGATTGGATGGAAGAGAGAAATTTTTTTACTGTGAGGGTGGTGAGACACTGGAACAGGTTGCCCACAGAAGTTGTGGGTGCCTCATCAGTGGGAAAGTTCAAGGTCAGGTTGAATGGGGCTTTGAGCAACCTGATCTAGTGCAAGATGTCCCTACCCATGGCAGGGGGTAGGGACAAAATGATCTTTAAATGTCGCTTCCAACCCAAACCATTCTGTGATTCTATGATTCTAATTCATGGGGAAAAAAAAAAAAAAAGGAAAAAAAGTGTGTTTCATCCACACCCGAGATACTGAATTGTGCCTCACATCAAATCACCTCCAGTGGCTGACTCTAGCAACATCATAATTTGCTATCCAACAAATTCTCCTCTAAAACTGAAGATGTGATTAGAGCTTGTTTCTCAAATTTGTCTAATTTGACTATGATTTTCAAAAACGAACTTGCTATATGTAGTCCTAGTATTGGCTTCATGTTCTACATGGCCTTACCACTCCATCTGACACATTCAAATCAGCATTTAAGCACTGAAATTAAAGAGAATCAGAGGACCTCCCGAAAGGCAAATGCATAGCACCAGAACCTTAAAGGCTCACATCCTCTTTCTGATGTGATCATGTCAGAAATAAAATCACCTCCCACCCCTATAATTTTATTAGAACAGAAAAAAATGGCAATGTTTTCATCAACAAAACTTAGTACATAAGGAAATCACAATTAACCTAGCAGAGATATTAACTAAAAAAGATTAAACACAAATATTCCCTTGGCCCTCTTGTCTCTCCCTTCAATCCCATTTTCTCTAGGACTAGAGATGCTTCATGCATGCTGTTACCTCGCACAACTCAGAACATGCAGTGAGAAAGTGTACTATGAGATATGGCTGAACAGGCAGGACTCACACACAGGATGCAATATGCCTGCAGAGATTGCTCTTCTGGAGTACTACAGACACAGGTTTTCCCAGAAAAGACATAAATCACAAACTTGATCTCAATTTAAAGTTTCTTCTCAAGCTCATGTTAAAAACTCATTTCAGCAGTAAGCAGAAAGTTAGCAGCAGTATTGCATGCTTGAGAAAGCAGCCAGATATATTTGAGAACAAGTAGTCATTATAATATCAAACAAGGGCTAATTAATGAAGTAAAAAAATTCAAGTAGTGATCAATGTATTTCGGGCACTGGACTCATTAAACAGTATAGAGCCATACGTACCAGGCATTTCGGAATTCCAGTGTGTAAATAAGACAGATTCACCGTTAGCCCACTTGAACGTTCCCTTTTCTTCTACATCTGAAAGTCCAATCCAAAAATATCTTTCTGTTCTCAGCCCAACCAGGCTAGTCAGATAGGCTTGTTCGTATCTGTTCAAAAGAACACCACCATTAAATTAATACTGTTAAATTTCTTCCTAAAAGTTGTAAAAAGCTGTTATTTTCTCAGAATTACTGCTGTACCTTCTTGAAAGCATAGCTTGGGTGGATTTACTTGAACAAAGCACATAACAAAACATTATATAACAGGTATTTTGTAAGTTTCAATACCAGAGTGTTCTGCCTTCCCTTCGGATCTCCAGTAAAGAAAGTGACATAATCACAGACTGACATGAAATTGGTGGAAAAGAAGAAACCTGACAGGACTTATGTGTTATACCACTGTATTTTTTCAGAGTTTCTAGTACCCTTGTATTTTAATGACTTCTTGTTTTAGGCAAATCCAAAACTGGAAAAGGAATCTCAGCATTATTGAAGAAATACACAGAGGTAGAGAAGTTTGGGAAACAAACCTATGTAGACATGAAGACTGTCATAGTTCATTATCGTGTTTAAACAAACAGCTCTTAAGAAATCAAAGCAAATAAAAGAAGTCTCCACTTAACCAAGTATACTCTGAAGACCATATTAAAGTTAAACCATTTTTATGACAGCTGCAGTGCTACATACATTTAGAGGGCTACCATTCATGACAGATAGAGTTTTCACACTAGATGTATCTATTTAAATTATATAGAAATAAATAAGAGAAAGTGTAAAACATCAAGTCAACTACAAGCAAAATAAGCTTTGTTTCTTAACCCTAACTTTCATTTTCCCAGTATTCCACATTCAATAATGTACACCAGTTGTTCAGAAGTTTAGCACACACTGAACCCTGGCTGAATTGTGATGCATTTTCAGGTACCAAGAACTTCTATTATCATTTTGGTTTGTACTTAATTTCTTTAAAAGTAGCTCAATCCTAAGACCAGATAGGTGAAAATGATATGCTCTTGCTTATTTGAACTAACTTTTCAAAAGAATTCAGAGCCATATCTCCTTATTTAATCATCAAAATGGGATTCTGCATCCCTCACTCAAGTAAAACTCATCCTCAAGCCACTGCAATTAAGGAAACAAAAAACATAATTCTATTTTTTTCCTTTACATAACCATCTACATCAATACTGACTTCACAGCCATTACCTATTTTTACTATAAACTGAATTCCTGTATTTGAATATACATGCAAAGACTGTGAGAAGTTCTATATCTACTGATAGCTGTCCTCTCATGCAAGATTTTTGTCCAGATCAGGGTCTTTATTTTGATATTCAGATGATGCTAGATGTTAAATCCTCATGTGATCCCCTCATAAAAGTTGTCTTTTACATACCTGTCTTCAATAGTTGCTAAAAAGGCCTGATGCCTTTCACAGGTTTGATTTGCTTGAGAAAATGATACAAATGTATTTCCAATGAAGTAACAATAAAAACCATGTCTTTTCCAACCCTGTCAAAATAAACATTAAGTGATTACATATGTTGCAGCTTGTCTAAACTTCTTAAAAAAAAAAAAAAAACAAAACACACTGATTTATACCACTGTAGGCTAACTGTCTAAGTGAAAAAGCCAGACTGGAAACAGGTGGGATCAAAGCTTTTAAAAATTTTGTTTTACAAAACAATTTTTCACATATAATTACCTATCTCATCTGCCATAGAAAGGCCAACTGTTCAGAGGATGACAAAACAGAACCCATTTTTCCTGCTTTATCTGTCACCTAGGTGGCATTTTCTCCTCTTAATAATTCCCAGCAGCCTATTCAGATCAGACAGCTTTTTCTTCACTTACTCTCTGGCAGCCCATCTCAATAGTTTCCTCTTCTGTAGGAGCTTCTGACACGGGTTTCCTTTTACAGATGTAGCCAATTTTCTTTTCACAAGAATGGTCTGCCCAAAATCCATCCTGAACATAAGAACAGAACATCACAGTCAAGTGGGATTTAGTCTTCAAAAAAGGTGCATTATGTTTTTAAGTATTTAATTCTTTTTTGCTAGCTTTAAAAGAAGTAAAACCTACATCTAAGTTCAGTACTTAATTCCAACCTCATTACAACCTCACTTCTACTGGGGCTGATTCACCATTGACTTACACCTTACTTGATTTTTCACCCTTCTGAAAAGAGAACCCTTTCAGGTGACAGCAATACACCATCTTTACAAAGACTACTGATTTAATAAGCATGCAGGAGGAAAGGGAGATGTCTCCTCTCCCTGCAGAAATCCAGTCACAACAGAAAAAAACCAGAAGACTACATTCCTTAGTTAATACTTTTATAAAACTTTGAAGATGCAAAAAGTTCCTTTTCAAAGTTAGAATTAACAGTGTTACCCCTCATACTACAGATTCTCAGAAGAAACAATGACTTTCAGTGGGAGCTGTACTTAAAGTAAGGAACCTCACACCATGTTCCTGCTATATTTTAGTTCAACAGATGAACTAAAGTATTGGGAGAGGAAGAGAAACCCCTGTGCAAAGCACTCTCTTGCCTGTGCCTTAAAGACTCCACTTCTGTAAAAGCAAAATCATAGCAGTTGGTGGCAATTTCTTTCTTTTTTTTTCCCAGGTTTTTTTTCCTTCCCTCTCCTCACAAATGTAAAATAATGATCATGGTAATACACAATCCCTTGTGCCACAATATGCAAAGTCCTCAAGAACCTCAACAAACACCACTTCCAGCAAACACTCTCCCAAAGCTCAACACTACCGCCTACAGCAATGAAGATCCCTAGGGTGTTCAGCTGGCGCTTGTATCTTCTTTGTCCTGTGCTGACCACAACGGAAGTCCATTGGTGGCTGTCTCATCATCTCCTACCATTTCTTTCTCAGTCTCACTGGGCTGGTAGGCATTTCAGATAACCACCTAAAATTCTGACCTTCTCAGCCTGGAAGAAATCATCACAACTTTCACAACCTTTAGACCTCTTTAACGTGGGAAAACTTACTCTGAAGCTTTGGCTCTCTAGTTGCAGGAAGATCCTTTGCTGTCTTCCCTTAATTGTGTCTTCTGGGAAATTCATGCAGTAATTTCTAGGGACTTCTTACCATGTCTTATCAGCTGCCTTTTGCAAATATCCCTCTGTTCTCCTACTTCCTCATTAACTAAACCCAAACACTTCCTTTAAAAAGAAGGTGGTTTCATAGACAGAGGCAGGTTTTGTTCCATAAAAATAAACGATGGATTCAGAGTACTTCAGCCAAGGAGTGAACAACCCAAAATAACCAGCAATGAAACCATATGTGTACTTAAGTAGACAAACCTCAACAAAAACCAGGGAAAGTCAACTTATAATTATACTTTGTTTGGTCAGTTGATGGCTGATCCCAAGAGATACTGGCCTAGTGAAACTTCCATGGACTCTGAAGTTACTTTTCCTACTAAGGTAAACTATTTAATAGATAGGTATTTTGAAAGAGTTCAGAAGAACACACAATAAAATTAGTTTTCCACACAAAAGCCACGTATGAAAAGTCTGTATATAGCTAAAATGTGTTGTGTTTTTTTAATATGTAACTCTCACAACAGAAATTACTGACTTTTGAACCCAAGGGAAAACCTGGTCTGATGGCAAGCATCAAGCCCTGAAAATTTATCCTTGAAAGAAACATTTCCAGTCTGACTTACTACTTGGTATAGAAAGCAAAAGAGTCTTCCCATCAAAAAGAATAGTAGAAAAACTAAAGGACAGTATATATCAACAGCTACCCTTTCAAAATAGTAAACTGGACAAACGGTAGCTTCTTTACAGCTTATCAAATTTGTATCACATTAATTTGCATTACTGTCCAAAAGGTACAGAGTTAAACTAAAATAAAAATTAAAAACAATGTACTGAAGGAGGAATTCAAATAAAACTGCACCTATGACCACCAAATTCAATGAAAGATAGACAAAAATCATAACACAATGAACAAGCATGTTATAAACAGAAGTCCTTTTTGATGGCATTGTTGCATGCCTTACTAATTCATTTCTAACTTTCCATTAGTGGCCTGAGGGCAGCAATAGACCCAAATGGCCCCCACCATCTTCACTCGGGGCCTCCACCCACCTGCCTGCCCACGGGCTCCACTTAAGTTCAGACCTGGGCCTTCAATCCCTGTCCATGCTGTAAAAGAAGTACTTCTCTCCAGCTCCAGCAATGTCTGTACCTGGCTATGGGCCTTGTTGATCTAGACCCTGGACCTTTGGACTGTCTTCCTGGCTTGATCTTGGACTTGCCTTGTCAGTATGGTCTCGCCTAGCAATCACTGGATTGTGTCTGACCCTGGTTACGCTCTCCAGACCTGAACCTGACTCAGCTACTTGGCTTTACCTTGGACCTGCCTCATCATCCCCGATGTGGGCTCCAGTCTTCCCCCAGCTGCCTGCCCCACCTGCCCTGCTCCCTCACTGGGGACAGTGGGAGAGGCTCTGGCTGCACAGGCTCTGGCCCGGCAAGCTGGGCTATTATGCTTGGCTGGTGACTCCTCACCTGTTACGAAAGAGCTGATCTGCTGCTATGTATATGAGCAGCAGAGAGACCAGCCTCATAAAGCAGCGGGTATGGAACACTTTCAAAACAGTTCACACTCTCCGAGAACCAAAGAAATACTTAGTTGGAAGACCTCTAAGCATCCTCTATTTCAATGCCTCACAGTGAGAGAGGAAGTAATTTATTTCAAATATCCTTGCTGGCTTCCAGCTAACCTGCTCTTAACAACACAAAAACCCCACCCTAAGTAGCTCGTTCTTTTTTTTACTAAATAAACAACTGGAAGAATTGATTGCAACCTCTGTATACTTGAAGACTTTTGCTCTTTTTCAGATTTCTTTTTCACAAATCAAAATCCCCTTTATTTCTTCAGCCAAAACCTACATCATGCTTTCCGTATTGCTTTTGAGCTCTGATACAAGTGAAGGGATAACAGCTCTTCTAAACCAGCAGAATGGAACAGCAGGCTGCTACTTTTATTTATAGCTGCAGCCATAAATATATCTATCTATTGCTGTTGGAATTAAAAGGTCCTCTGGCGTTTAGATACAAGTCTCAAATACATATACAGACCCCAAGATCCTTCTGTACTGACATTGTGTTAGGTGAAGGAAGAGAAGGCTTGGTCTACCAGAGGATGGAGTCTTCTGCTTCCTCCCTTCCCGAAGTCAAGGCCCAGCAGCTTGAACCAGTATTTTCAGCTGGTTCTTGACCATAGTATTAAGCATGACAGCCTGCCATCAGAAACTCTACTTCTGAGCAACGATCATGGGTTATCTGGCTGCACTCAGTGCTGCCACTTTTAGCATAGCACATAGGACATGACAAGTGAGTCCAAATCTTAATGCTTTGAGACGCTGGCCATTGAATTAATTTCATTTTAATACCCAAACAAATGTTAGCTTGCTTGTATAATCTTAGGTCATCTTCTGTCAACAGATCTGACTAGACACATAGAAGCAATCACACGCTGCTGTATTATCTATAACTATTCTTCCCTCCTTGTAACTGAGCTGCTTGTATGTTCCAACAGTTCAGTCTGGGCATACATGTCAAGACTTCAATGACCATACAAGGCGAGGGTGAGGACGTAAATAGGAATGACTCCTATTTTGCCATCCGTTTCCTTATCCAGTAGGTTTCATGAATGGCCACATGGAATGGGGGAAAAACATCAGGCAAACCAACCATAGTTCTTTCAGGGCTTGGCACTGCAGAGTGGCATGAATTCACTCCGGACTATGCTCTTCCTGCCCTCCACCAGAGGATACTGATAGGACTAGTTGCAACCTCTCCCTGCCTTGCCTTTCTCCCAAAGTCTTACGGAAGTAACAAGATGTGTCTTTCCTCTAATCTTGTAACACAAACTGAGGTAGCTGTCTCTTCCCTAAAGAAATGCAACAGGTGCTCAAATTCAAACTATCACAAGAAGTGATTTGCTAAGTTTGCACAAAATTAGAATCTAGTGGATCTCAGCCTCTGTACACAGAGATTTTTAACCTGAATCCAAGTTCCCTGAAATTCTACAACACTTGGCTTAGACAGAAAATGCCATCCAGATGCTCAGAGCGCCACAAAACAAATTCTGCCCCTTGGTGTTTTTTCTTGAAACTCTTGGTCTGAAAGCAGTCAAGTCATTCTGATAAAGATCATGGCTTTACCAATACATTTAAGCTGCCCTACATGTTCTAAAAGACTGTAAAAAAAGATAAATAAAAAAAAGATTGCATCAAGGAACTATGAATATCAAGAGCAATCTTAGTACTCTCAGTACTTTTTTTAAAGTACCAGCCAAATTATTAAATTATTGTTAGCCTCTAACCTCCTCTAATACTTCCTGCACCAACACTTCCATGTAAAATACCATAAAACCCCAAAGTTCGCACCAACAGATGAGGGTAGCTAAAGGGCACAGGATGGCAGATGAGACAAAACCTCAACTATGTGTTCCTTGCAACTCACCACGCACATGCACAAAGGCCAGCCACCTTGCAAACCTCTTGTTCTTGAGAAAGTTCTCCAGCCTTGACCAGTATAAAAGTCCTTGAAGCAACTGCCATTTACAACCTCAACAAACTGACCCTCACATCTGAGCATTCAGCTTCCTTCCACTGTCTGACCCTGTAATTCTGTTAGGCAAAGCATCTACTACATCCTCAACCAGCACTGGCATAGCCACTGCACAGACAATGGAGCACAAACACCCTCACACCCTTAAAAAACTGTTCAATTACCATAATGCACCATGGCCTGGTTGCCATGGAAGAAATACACATTTACACTCTTCTCACCAGAACATGTCCACTAATACAGTGCTTCTGACCAGTGCAAAATTCTTCACTAAAATACACATCAAATTCTAACCTTCCAGACACATCTGACTACACATGAAGTTCCTTCTCCCTGATGAGTTCATACAGCAATGAAACTGTAGATCTGAACTTTGGCCTGGCCAGAGAACACCTCCACAAACACACATAGCTCTGCTCAATTTTGGGAGAATAATATGCTATATTCTCCACAGGCTTGCCTCTTCCATGGATATTACTGCAGTTCTGCTCTCCCAAGAATGCTGTTCTAGTTCTCTTTCTCATTCCTTCTTGGAACTGATAATGTGGTCCCTATTTCTTCTAGTGCTTCACCTGCTTACTCTTCTATGTCCCCTACAGCTTCTTCCTACTGCAGAGCTGGTTCAGCCCTTTCCCTCTGCACTCAGTCTCAATTTCTGAACTTGAGTGTTTGTGCACCAGAATGATGAACCAGCTGCATGTATACATGCCACTGTTGCTGTTGATGATGGCACCCACGTGAAGCAAGTTAGAAAACTAGGCCTATTGGGGCTTGAGTGCAGGCTTGCCCTATGAGGCAAGCTCTGTATAGTGTTCAGGTCAATTGGGGAAAAAATTTTAGTTTTAATTTTGCAAAATAAGAAAACGTCTTTGGTATGGGTAAATACTTCTTTTCCTCCTGGTAAAACAGGTAGACCCTGAAGGAGGTAGTAAGTCCATGCTCATTGCAAGGGGGGGTTGGACTAGATGAAGGTCCCTTCCAACCCAAACTAATCTACGATTCTATTCTATGATTCTAATTCAGTATTTTTAATTATCGCAAAGGTGAAAAAATACCATTTTGCAACATCACACACAGACTGACTTTTATACCAGGTATTATCTCAGTTCTTGTAGTACACCCTGGTCATCAATCATTGCCATATTCCAAAAGGCAGCCTTTTCAAAGCAGCCTTTTAACTATAGGTATACAGTCACTCTGTAAAAGCTTCCACTAGTGTCATTGCTAACTACTTTTTGCCATTGCTAACTACTTTTTGCCATTTCTAACTACTTTTCTTACAACTTTTCATGTGCAGTGCAGATACAAGCATAACATCTAATCCACCTAGACCCGAGATTTATAACTTTGTCTAGAAGAAGAAAATGAAGATTTCTATTTTCTTCTAAAGATAGTATTTCTCTCTAACATTAAAAATTGCTACTGCAATTCTTTAAGGTAGGTGTATATCCCATATTCAGTCAAAGCAGAAAAAATCCAAACATATCCAAAATGTCTTTGTAGCTTCCTGAAGAAAAGCATTTATATGTTAGCATGCTTTAAAGTGTAATTGAAAGGTTCTTAAAAAAAGCCCACATGCACAAACTGAAATCCAGAAATATGGACCTTGGGGGACTTTCAAGGAAAGCCATCGTTTGCCTGCTTCTCTGAGAAGACAACAAAAACAACTTTCCGGCAACCTTGAACAGGGATCCTTCCTCAGAAAAGTAACACCTATAAGACTCTAAAATAGGCTGCTTCATACAGTAATATGTCCTACTTTTGTGCTCTTGCATAGAAAAAAGCCCAAATAATAAATGAAATTATAAGATAATTAAGTCAATAGTTACATGACTTTACCTTTCCCTTCATAACAACACAGTCCTCTTGCCTGTTGTTTGCATGAGTGGGTTCTCCACGAAGCCACTTGGTGTAGGTGACAGGTGTCCCATCGCTCCATTCAAAATACATCTGAACCTTGAGGTCATTCAACCCAATCCACAGCTCATCAGTTGGCTCTAAAACATATGATTAACAAGGTTAATAACAGTCCTTTTATATGATGTGAACTTTATATCCATGGAACAGAAAATAATTTATTCTCAGGAAGTTTAAAAGGCGGTCACAGGAAATTAAGGCTCCCTGTTTCATAAGGAGGGCAGACCGTTCCTCATATGATGACTCCAGTCATCAGGAAAGGTCACTCACTGTAGTGGCAATACAAAAAGAGTGACAGCCAAAATACTCTGTTGAATTATGCTGCAGCACAACTAGGTTCATTCTTTTTTTCCAGCACAGAACTCTTGTAACAAGATATGAATAAACATCTAAATAAAATGCTATGTCACCCTTTCCTCCTTCCTCTACTATAGTGAAGAAGTGCCCTCTTTTCTAATGCTTAGATACCCAGTGTTGTCTTTTAGAGCTGACAACCAGAATACTTGCAAGTTTTCCCATTACATGTGTTCCTATACTTTATTTCATTTCAGAGCAAAATGAAATTCATGTAGCTGTTGGACTTTTTTCAGTTTACAGTTAATGGAGTTAACTGCTGGTTTTTGTCTGGAAGGAAAGTGCAGGACTGACAAAGGATGTTACTTTACAGCAGCTGTTCCTTAGAGGTTTATTTGTCTGTGCTTAAAATCCTCCACTCTAACACATTGCTACTATAATGTTCAGACCTAGCTTTGCTCTGAATAAACTATTTCAATAAGGAGGATTAAAAATTTGGGCATTTATAATCAGTCTGAGCTCCATCATCATCAAAGGGTATTTCTCTCTAGAACCGATTTTATGACTTTGTTCAGTGCAATTGGCAATTTTTAAATTATTATTTAATTATTTATTTATAGTCTGTCATCCAGTCTATATTAAAGGCAGCAGGTGTTTCCTTTTGTCCACAGCACTATGACCTAGATCACACTGACCAACTACAAGCACAGTCCTTTCTTTAGATAGCAGTCTTTCCAGAGTATGAACTACTTGGTTGCTAGAACTAACCCATAATGAGCATTTTTCACAAATGATAGGGAGACTACTTTTCAACAATTTTTTTCAACGCTTATGACTTTGCATTTCTACAATCCATGTACAGAACTCAGAGGTTTTCCCTGTTCAGATTGTTATCATAGTTTTTGCCTTCTTCTGTAAGTCTTCCTTTATGCAGACTGATAAGTCAACCTGATGGTGAAATTACCCATAGAAATTAAAAATGGGACAGTGAGTCCATCCAAAAAGACATTAGCTGCAGGAGTGGGTCTCTCAATGGAACTGGAACTGTTTCTTTTCTGTTGCTGCTGTCACTAGCAACAGAAGTGCCTGTAAAAGAGTTAAAAGTCATTGTCCCCAAGGCAATCCTTTCTGATTAACACATTTCAGATGGAGGTTTTCCTAGATACCTGCAAAACTTAAAACTATCCTGTAACACTTCTCCCATCTCCTAGTTACAGGAACATGGAGGCTTCCCATTTTGACTAAACAAGCTGCTGCAAAAATCACCAGCCTGTCACTTTAATGGAGTCAACTCTCTCTCCTTTCTCTTTCCGTCTTGTATCTCCCATCTTTATTATACCTAAGTATGATCCACCTTCATAGCTCATCCATACTGTCCAAACAGGCACTTTTATCTCTTCTTCCACACTACTCTTCATGTTCAGAAGTCCCCCAACATCACACCTCAGTACCCTCCTTTAAACTCTTCTCAACCAAAATTGAAACCTGTTCCAATTCCGCTGCCCATCTTGCTCTCATTCCCTCCTTAGCTATAGCCATCCATGCTCTCTAATTTCTTTTTTGTTTAGTTATCTGTTAAAATCTTTCTGTCTGTGTTTATTGAGCACCTAGCACAGCAGAGCCTTATCCACAGCCAGAGCTCCTACTGTGGTGGGCTCACACCATCGTAATACGAAAAATAAACAGCATTCTGTAACAAAATTATTACATCAAAGTCATCTAAATAAGCCATACAAATCAGAAATGGCCAAGAGCTATGTCTGGCTCTGTGGAGCCTCTTCCTACATAACATTTTCTCCTCTGAAGAAGAAATGCTGTCACATAGTTTTGCAATCATCTCTAAAGCTGGGTAAATACCACGGGTTTGTTTTTTTCCCCCAGCCACTTGTAAATAAGCCACTCAGACATGCACTGGACCACGTTTGTGCCATATCACATGTTGGACTTCTGTGTAAACATCCAGAATGCACTTCTTTATTCTTCTTCATGTTCCTCTCTAAAGTTCTCCTTTGTGGGTGTTGCCAACAAAAGCTCGGCTACTATGACAATACTCATCTCATCGTACCCCTTCTTCCTTTGTTTTATCATGAGACTGTGAATTGTTTGGCACAAAGATAGACTTTTTTTTCTTTCACTTATTGCAGCAGAGTTCTGATGCAGACAAGATTTTCTAGGCACTGCAATACATGGTGTTCTCATCTCAGTGGTGAATAAGGGTAATTTGATACTGCCATAAACTGCCTTAAAAGGCTTCTTTAGTTGTTCCAATTTTACTCCTCTGAAAAGAATGCTTTCAAAAGAGTCTGTTGCAGTGAGTGTGCCATATGTGAGAAGCCTGCTTTCCTTCAGGACTATTTGCCTTTCAGAAACATTCACTTTTACAAAAACAGTGCAGCACAGTCAGTTCATGGTCTTTGGAGAAGGCATTAAACTATGAAATAATCTACTTCCAAGGAGTGAGGTGTTGTCCTGGTTCCAGACACCACACACCATCTCCCCTGTCCTGAGAGACTGCTATGATGGATGAAGCCCAAAGTCATGGACCGAATGAACTCCACAGACATCCACAGATGACTCCACAGACTCCACAGACTCCACCCGAGAGTACTGAGAGAGCTGGCG
>NW_010521044.1:0-14758 GCF_000687285.1 Phaethon lepturus
GCCCCGCCCCGGACAGGCCCTGGGGAAGTTGGGGCCTGCGCCGTTTCCCATCCCCCGTTTTTCTGTTTGAAGTCTGTTAAACTTCATTGCGACATAAATGAATCCAGGTAGGGTGTCCCCGCGTAGTACCCGAGAACGGCGCTTTTATGGAAAATTACTGTCTTGCTGTCTGGAGCTGCTGCGACTTCTCATTTGCTGTGTTTCCCCTGACTGACATGTGGCAGCTAATAGACTCCATTTCACTCATGGGAAACTAACACGTGCTGGATGTTCAGGTTTATAAATATGTAAGATATTTTTTTAATTGTTGTTAGCAAAACGGGCAGGTAATCAATAATACCAGGCGTGACAAACACACTGTTGACATACAGCATAGGCCAAAAGACTGGTGAGAGATAAGGGCTTCCTGTCAGCAGTGCTCTGCGCTAATTAATATTCAGACATTGTCATGTTCGATGATAAATGAATTCCTTGAACTGTATTGATATAGTAGGTTAAACATTGAAAAAGTTAGGTTGAACTTTGACTTTAAATATTCATTAAAGCTAATTATGGATTTTATGACTACATGAATTACAGTTTCTGTGTCATCATTGGCAACGTATTTTAAATTTATTTAAAGCAATCTTTATATATAAACTTTATCACATTTAGTGAGGTAATGCAATAAATGTTTACTCTGTACAATAATTAAACTTTTATTCAGGTATTTCCTTTATGCATTAAATTTCCACAGTTGAAATGACGTACTTTAAAAAGAAATTGTGCCAATTAGCTGTTAAAAAAAATTATAGCTGTTTAAATCTTCAGACTTTTGTGGCAAGATTTCTGTATAATCAAAGGAATAATGTTTTTAATAATGCCAAATGTGTAATCCATTAGACCTAATTTGTTTCTTCTGCCATCAGTACCAGTTTTTCCAGATGAGTCTTTTGGCGTGGAATAACGAAAGAAATTTCCAATATTGTACCAAGTATCATTCTGGAACCTAATTAAAAGCAGTGAACATTTAACTCAGTCTACTAACAGGGAGAAGATACCTATTTTTTTCTACATAATTAATTGGGGAAGAGGGGGGAGATAAAGCTCTTCTAAACACACTAACTGTAAGTTAAATTTTGTGATCAGTTTCTACAGCTGACAGTACAGTTCCATACTCAACACGTGGTAAGAACAGTCAGGTACTTCTGTCGGTCCTGAAAAAAGGCATTTTGTTAATAACAGTGTTGCTGTGAGGTAATCGTGTGGCCTTCTCGCTGAGTTCCTGAACGCTTCTGTAAGGCCCATTCTTACAAAGCTTACAAAAACTAGGATGTGTTTGACTGTGTACTCTACAGTACACAGTTGGTAGAGCCACTCTACAGTGGCTGTAATATTGAAAGAGTTTGTAGGAGTTCACAAAGGAAATTTTCCCTACTCTACCTGTAGGATTTTGTATGCAGGTCTAACTATTTGATTTGCAGGTTGTTGAAGCAAAGCTGTTTAGCTGTAATGTACAGGGGAGACAGAAGAACAATTGGCAATCAGTTTTCACATTCTTGTGCGTTTCTAAGCTACTTGGCCAACCTAAAAATTACTGTTGTTCATGACTCTCCTATCTGACTTCTCACTTTGATGCTTTCTGCTATTTTAGTTAGGGGGTGTGTGTATATATATATTCATGCCTGTTTACAATGCTTAAACTCCCCTATGAAGCAAAATGTGAATAAATTTAAATAGAGCCACCAGCAGTTGACTGTGTGGTTATTTCCTCATGGCCACTGGTATTTGAATTGTGTATATACGTAGCGGAGTAACTAGGCAACCGAAACTCTGATGAAGCCCTCCCTCTTTTGTGAGCTCCTGGCTTTACTTGTAGGGTAGAAAGCCACTGACTGATCAGTCCGGAGGATTACACATGCGGTCCCTGTGACCAGCTGAGGTCAACGGGTTGTGCCGATCTTCCTGGACGTTTAGAAACCTCAGGTATTACTGAATACAAGGTGAGTTTGATACAGTTACAGATCCAAGGGTTGGCAGGTTGGCCTAACAAATTACGAACTTTCTGATCTGAGCCTAACTTTGAGGTATCCATGCATCACTCTACGACAGGGCTACTGAAATACAGTTTCCACAACTAGTCTGTGTTTGCAGACCACTTGGAAAATCAAGCAGAGAAGACTGTGGCTGCGCCCTTCACTTCATTCTGTTAAGACGTGACACATAACAGCAGAGCGTATACCATCTCCTGTTCATTTCTTAGTGCAGTACCACTACAATTCAGGTTCAGAGTGGCTAGCAAGAGCTTGTCGCACTGTGTCTGAGCTTTACTCTCACAAATGAGCTTGCTCTGAATGCTTGAGATGAAAGTCAGCAGATGCATCCGTTCAGGGATAACTGCGGCACTGTCCGTGGGGCACCATCAGTTGCAGAACATGCATCCTCCCAACTCTATGGTAAAGTTAACTTTGGTGACCTTCAGGGCATATTATTTCTTAGGCTTCTACTCTAGAAAGACTGTGATAAAGAGCGCTTAAATTTTTGCAGATTTGCAGATTTCACGGTTCTGCAATCACTAACGTAGATGTAGCAGAAACTGAGAAAGTAGGGTGCAATCAGTAATGCAACTTCTGAAGTTGCATTTTGGTAAAAGCACCTGCTTACAGATGGCATAGAATTTGTGCTAACAGCAGAAGTAATCAATTTAAACAGTCCTTAAAGTGGAACAAATAATAGTTGTCTTTCCTTATGTTTGAAATTTGTAAAAGTTGAACTGTTTGGGGTCATTTATAATTTGTAATGTGTTTCTGTGTTATGTTACTTAGATACTATATGTACTACTGCTACTGTATATGCCACTTCTTTTTTCAAAGAATATTAAAACTGTAAAGAAAAAAATAAAGCAAAGTTCTAGACTTTGAATTAATATCATTTAACTTTATAGTTAAACCATCATTTTACAAGAAATAAATTGAATTAACATAATCTCCTCAACAAAAGGGTCTAGGCATTAGGCCTTGAAAGAAAGTTTCTTTTCACTTACATTTCACTGTGGTAGGGCAGTGAATTATAACTGCATTCCATCATTTTTACAAGTTAACGTTTATGTACATAAACCTGATTAAGGCTATAACAATGCGGAAGATAGTGATAGCTGTGATTTCCATTCCATTATAGTTCTGCTTCTTTTCAATGGTGTGTTTAGAATCGCACGGTCAAAGCCTATCTTAATGTTAGTAGTATCAGTTCCTGAAACCGTGCAGTGTTACTTAATCGCTGTCGGAGAGTCTTTGTGCACAATTAGTTGGCACTTGGTGCTGCAAATATAGACTATCAAATCAAACTTGTACTGCATAATTCTTCAAAATTAGTTTTTAAAAATGCGACTAAAACTGCAAGAAGTCAAGCAGTGAGCAAATCAGGGTGCTCAGAAATAAAACTGTAGCTTGAGCACAAGTGGCAGTACTGTTTTTAATAGAGTTATAGCATCTAAATAAAACAGAGTTTTTAGAGCATCTTGATTCTTCTTGGATTACTTATTGACATGTTACATAGAGAAGCTTCAGAATTCATAATCTTGTCACCTAGATCTAAATTTTCACCTGTCTTTAAAATGATTTGTGCCTGTTTTGGATAGGTCACTATTTGCACTTTTTTTTTTTTAAGTAAGCCTTACTTTTCCGCCTCAGCTGCGGCAAGGGGAATTCTGATGAGAATGGGAGGAAAAAGGTTTGCCCTGAAGGTGGTCAAACGCTGGAACAGAGGCTTTAAAAGGGGAGGCAGTCTCCAACTCTGAAGAGTTTTTAATCTTACCTGAACAATGCCCGGTTGTCAGCCCTGCTTGGGACAGGGGTTGGACTGGAGACCCCAGAAGTCCCTTCCAGCCTGCATGATTCTGCTACCTTAGATTATGAGAAAAAGAAAAGCTCCCTCAAAACCAGCATTTAGATGTTACAGGTAGGCTGAATTGGCCACATTTTTCTGACGTATCCCAGGATTTCCCATTCCAGGATCCCATTTTCATTTGCTTTTAATTTTTTCGGACTTGAGGCATTTAGGATGATCTTTTCCAGATGCTTACTGAGGCTCATTTTTTTCCTCTGAAGACCATATAAGGAACTGAAATAAAGCTGTATCCTTATACCGAGTTCTTAGAGAGTAATATTATGTAACAAAGTGTTATCTTTACGTATGTCAGATCTTGCCCTGTGCATTGAAGAAAGAAATGGATGAGCTGGGAAGAATTCAGAAAGAGTAGGAGGGGGGAGAATGACTCAAGTCTGGAGAACATGACTTTAATGCACTCTATTAAGTTAATAATAGCTTCTAGTAAAATAGAGTAATCCTATTTAACTAGATTTTATAACTGTGAACTCATCCAGCTGTTCATACTCTCCTTTTTTTGTAATATAGAGATATATATCAGATTCAAATTATTTAAATTTGATAGAATTCTGATGTTGTAAGCTTTTATCTAAGGTCACCCCTCCAAATAAATAAGCAGATAAGAGCTTAACTGTAGTGTCCTTCCACCCAGAAGTACTTTACTTCATAATTGATTGCACTGATTTCAGTAGGATAAAAACTGCGTGTGTATGAAATGCGTTGATGTTAAGAATATAAGATGCTTATGCCTGAGATTAAATTCTGTGATACAGAACGGTATTGTGAGGTGCCTGCTCATGTGAGAGGTATTCACAAACCCAGTCACTGTCACTGCCTTCACAAGTCCACGTGAAGCAAGGGTACCACAGCTGAGTCCCATCTTCTAACCCCATCCCAAGCCCCTGTGTCTGATCAACCTCACTGTAACTGAGTTTTATCAAGGAGAATTCTGAAAATAACGTTCTGCCATCTGTGTTTTTCGTTGATGATGATGCATCTGAGCAGTGTCAATGTGCACTCAAAGAAGCAGGCACTTTTAACGTAGGACCTCCTGCCTTTCCACAAAATTTACAGTTGTGATAGCATGTAGTTTTCTTTCTTTGTGTTAACTGGGGGCTTTGTAAGTGAGTTTAGGAAAGTTACTTTGAAGTACAACAATTGGATTTTAACTGTAGCTTGCATGTGATTTTAAGACTTTTACCTAGTTTTAGCTCTCTGGGAGACAAAATACACTTTTCTCCACAAAAAGACTCTCTGTAAACATACTGCTATTTAAGAATAATCTCCTGGTTTTAAAGCCCAAAGGCCAGAGTATAGTGAAAGTTAGTTCGAGACAGCAGCATTTTCTATTGCTAATGACAATTTCTTCAGTTAGAAATTAAATATCAGGTGGCAATGTTTTTATCTTGCCATCAGGGTTTTGGGTTTTTTTCTGGCATGTGTACTTGTGGCAGGATAGTTAACCTTGAGTCCTCTACAAGACTCTCTCCTGCATTTTCTTATTTGCCTGCTCCGTATTATAAAGAAGAAAACCAGAGACTTAAAGGAAGCTGACTGGGTCGCAGGGAAGTGTACTCATCAATTAAATGTGTGACAGTGTTTTCTGTTGGATGGACTAATATGTCAAGGCAATGGGCAGAACCTCATGTTTGTGCTTTTGACAAATCAGCAAATGTTTAATCTCTGGATGTGCAGCATCTCATAAATAATGCAGCAGTCACTGAACCAAACTACTCTGACAGGAGGGTCTCTGTCGTTATAGGAGTAAAAGACAAAATGAAACTAAATCATCCTTTTTGCTTAATGCATTTCTGCTTTTATACTTCTCAGTAAGAGTTCATCTAGTGGCAGGCTGCTTTTTTTTTCCCCCTCCACTTCTGTTGAGTGCATGAGATGTATTTAAAGGCTCATCAGGTTCTCATTTAAAATTTATACATTTTTATATTCCACTCTAAAGTCTGTTTACACTACTTTTTCCTTTCTCACTTGATTTTCCTTTACTCTCTTCTAGTATGTAATTTTCCTCTCATTAACTGGAGGAAAACAGTGTATTATATGACTGTGAAGAAGTACAAGCAGGCTGCAAGCTCACAGGCCGTGAGGTGAAATCTTGGCAAAGCGTCCATGACACAGATGGAGGCAGGAAGGGACTGTCTCAGTCTGAGCACCCCAGGTTAGCGGCCTTCAGCCCGTGGAGCTTCACTGGCAAAGGAGCAGGGGTCACCACTGTGAGGACAGGAAGAAGAGACTGGAGCAGGAAGGCAGGATTGTCCCTGCTGAGGAAACTTGGTAGTTTCAGGATAGGGAAAAATGGTGTCAGGAGGTTGCGGAAGCCTCATCTGCAGAAGTTTTTAGGTGCAAGTCAGAAAGTTGTTTATCAGGCATGGCCTAGATTTGTAACTTGCAAACCCTGGAAAATGTTCCAGTGGAGGAAGAGTCCTTTCTGTGATAATAGGGTTGTCTTTCTATGTTGCCTTTCACGTGTCTCTTGGAAACAGTCTAGCTAATACGCATAGGTCCAGGATGCACTGGGTCCTGACTGGGTGGCAGCCGAGGGGCGGCCAGCTCCTCCGGACGCGTAAGCCATGCAGCATGCCTCCACCAGCCTCTGCAGAGTCTGTGTCGGCAGTCTCTGCTGCCAGGGTGTGACCGTGGGCATTGTACCTGCCGTGTTTGAGGACCACCTCTGGGCCAGGTGGACTCTCGCACTTCAGATCTTCATTTCTTTGTTTTACTTGCCTAAGACACTGTGGTTGCAGCAACGGTATCCTCACTCTGCTATGATACGTGTGTTTGGAGCACAGTGCCGTTAGTGCCAGTTGCAGCTGAGTTCACTCGAGCCTTTGAAAACTGGGTCCCCAAAGTCTGAGAGTGTGTACCGAGAAAATGGATGATACATAGTTATTAGACATGGGAAGCTTGGAGTGGATTTCCTCATATCTGATGGGAACTCTGTGGCACAGAAGACGGCCATTCTCACCAGCTGGACAGCACACCCTGCGTTGTGGTCAATCTGAAGGCAGTGGCATTTGAGCTCTTGTCGACATTGGGACCAAGGTGCTTGTGCCTGTGCAGCTAAGGGCTATGCTTAGGTGGGATCCTGAACAAAGATGCTTTCTTTAACAGTGGGCTGAAGATTAAGATCTTGGAAATCTTCAGAAACCAGAAAGTACTTAAGTACTAAGTAACAGGTACTAATATTCTGCTGAATATGGGTGAATTTCAGCGTTGGGAGTTTATAAGCTTTTCTGAATGGAGTAGAGATTACTTCTATATTTACATGCTTTACTCGACCATGGATTAATCATTAAAACTCGAACCGAATTCTGTAGTTGGATTGCTCACCGTTTTGGGGGGGGGGGGAACAACTGAAGAGAATAGTTGCTCGGGACTAGATCAGCAGAAGGACTTACAAGTCCTATCTAAATCTGATCTATGAACACATTATTTTCAGTAGTAACTCAAGTTTTTCATGTATTGTGGGCACTAAACTCTGCTTCTGCTTATACTTAGAAACACATTGCTTCTGCCAGTGTGAAGAAACTTCACGTGTATTCAAACGTCTAAGCCTCTCTGCTAGACATTTGTGTATTCTTTCTCTTCGGGTCAGTGCATTGTGAGAAAATACTTGCCTCTGTAGGCTCCACACCAAAGTGGGGAGTAGCACTTGCTCCCCAAGTGTGGCTAGCAGGGATGGGCACACTGTACTGTTCAGTCATTACCTTTGTTGTGAAAACACTTACGAACAGGCAAAGCTGTACAAGCGTGTACAGATATTCCCAACACTCCTGCTAGATTTTAAGTGTTGTGCCTGCTCTGCAGCTGGCAAAGTCGTTCACACAACTCGGTAGGAAGAGGGAAAACCTGTGCCTGGCTCTCACAAGCTGTTGAATCTCTCAGCCCTTCTCTTGTTTCTGTACTGCAGTCTCCAAAAGCATTTGTTTTGCTCTGAAGTGAAGCAGAAATTGTCAGGCTTTTACAAAAGAATTGTGGGGATGTGTTCAGTGTTTAGAAAGGTACTTCTCTGTATTACTAGTTGCATCCGTCTGTTTGGTGTTTCTGAAAGTACACCTGGTAATTGGGCCCTTACCGTGTTTAGTCAGCTAAGGATCTTCTTTATAAATGCTTATGAAACTTCAGAGAAGCACCAAAGGAAATTAATATTTTTATAGATCTTAAATAAAATTACTATTTTTTACTTTTTTTTATTAGTATTTAATTTCTCCTGAGTTTTTTCAATTGGAAGGCATGATAATTTTTTCTTTTAGTTAGCAAAAGTGAACATTTTATAATTTATTATTTTATTGTTGTTTTTTACAGGCTCTAGGAAGTTTTTACTTTCTTCATGAATCTTTGAAAAACATTTACCAGTTTGATTTTAAAGGTAAGCAAAGGAATTAAATGTTGTTAATTGTTAACTGGCTTTATACATCAAGGCAGCTCTTCTGTCGTCTTTTCTGATAGTGGTGCAGTTTTTTCCCTGATGGGCAGACTTCTGTCTAATGCATGCAAGCCCATTGATGACAGACGTTACTTTTCTTGCCTTTTATAGACCTCTTAGAAGAAGTCAATGGACCGGCCACAGGTTGAAAACCGATGCATTAATCATTCCCATGCAGATGGACCTTTGGATCCATAGAGATCCCTGATGATTTCAAAAGAACTGTGAATGGCCACAAGGTTCTTCCATGTAGATCAGGTATAGGACCAAGACCTTAAATGTCCAACAGTGATGGCCATTTTGCAAACCAGCTGAGGTAGATTTATGGCTTAAATTACTTGGGAGCAGTGCAGGTCAGTAGGAGGGTGTCATTGTTTTTAACCCACATTGATCCATCAGGTTGGAGGTCTTGCTAAATCTCAGAAGTTTAAAAGTAATGCTAGGCTATGTACATTAAGTATTAGAAATATCATAAAAAATTATTGAATGCTTCCTGAGGTGTATATAGAAAAGATTATGTAAAATTTATGTTATTTCAGTCGAGAACTGTCTGTATATTAAATACAAAAATCTTCTGAGCTTCATTTAGCTTACTGAGCTGAATCACATTAATACTATATCTAGTATCCCATTAATTTGAGACACTGTTGAAACGGTGGTTAACTGTAGAGGGAACTAATTGTCTTAATTATATAGATTCATTATTTTTGTTCTCAGTAGAGACAGATTCTCTCTGCTCATGTAATTGAGGGTACAGGGTCTTCCTTCCCTGGAATATTTGAGCGGTAGTTCTATGTATATTGCAATTCAAGATTTATCCAATACAAGTCCTCCTGTCATCATGGATTTCAATGCTGAAGGAAAATTTTAGCTATAGTTTCATAGGCAGTTCAGAATAGATTTTATTTCTGAGAGACCGTACTGGAAAACTCAATAGTGAGGTACGGACTTCTAATATTTAGTCTTTCTCCCAAGCAAGAACAGTTTTGCAGACGCTAAGTAATGGTAGTATTATCAGATGAACTGTGTGCAGGGTGGAAATGTTGGAGGAAATTGGCATTGTGCGTGAAGTTGGGTGTCCCAGGTCTTACCCAGTCCCCGGACTGAACAACCTGCTGGTCCACTGTTAGTAAATGTTTATTCATTTTGCCATGTGAATGGCTTTGAGTATCAGTAATACATGAACTGGATCTGCACACTAATTCCTGAGCCCACAATTTCATTGCACCAGTGCTGGAGGACTGGCGGTTTCACTCTGAATTCCACCTAAAGTTCCCTCCCGCTGGTCATACACGAGAGATGTCTTGCACTGGTGACATCTGACAGAGTGGAATGACAACTGTTTTAGGAAAAGAGGAGCTTTCAGGGTTTATTAACCATTGATTGACAGCTTATCTGCTACTGTACGGCTTTTAAAAGAAAATACAAGAATTAAAAGAAGTGACACAATGGAAGGAGAAGGTTTAGGGGAAAATAATCAATATAAAAGAAATAAGCAGATACTTGTTCCAGAAAATAAACACTTTAAATGTTCAGTGCTTCATTTTGCTCAGCAAAACCTTAGCAAAGCCAAATGGGGTGTGAATCGTGCACATAAAGCTGTGTTTGGCCCAGTCATCACTTGGAAGGAAAAAACTCTTAATAAAAATCCAAGGAAAGCAGGTGCTACATTGTATCGGTGTTGTAAGTCACCCGCTGTTCTCTTAATGTAGAGCAGAATCAGTCTCCCAGTGTAGTATTTGTAAAATATGACCCTGAAGGCTCCCATCTTTCAGGGGAAATGTAAAACTTGCCTCTTCTCTCATGACTATTGACATTTTCACAGTGTATTAAGCTCTTAAATCAGAGGAAAAATCCAAATGGATACAAACGTTCTCTGCACAAAAATCATTATGAAATTCTGGTTCTACTCAAAAGCATGCAAAAAATAGATGTTTATATACAATTCAATATTTCTGTAACATCACTGTGTCTTTCCAAAATTCACTGTACAGTTGGATGTGACTGAATACAGTCTTTGGGGAAAAAAAAGACTGTCTCTGCTTTTCAGTTCTCAGGAAGACATATTTGAGTTTTAAAATTAGAGCAATTTTCTTCTACAGCCTCAGTGTATTATTTACTGCAGCATAGAAGGTGTTGGACTATTTTTACAGTGGTCAGAGGCCCAAAAGTTTGCTTACAATTTGAACTATTGAGAAGCTATGTGTTCTGAAGGGCCATCATCTGACAGAGGGGTTTGCTGACTGGGGTATTAGGCCAGTGTCAGTCTACCACTTTGATTTACAGAAAGAATCTCGTTTTCTCTGGTGTGAAATCAGAAATAGCATAGAAGTATTTTTACTTGGAGGTACATGAGAAGGCGTGCTTCTTTCCTCGTGCGCTTACTTCTCAGCAGTCATGTGAATGAATTGCTGGTTCATATTTAGCATTGATGTTAATCTAAGCTGATGGCAAAGTGCCTCCTTTCTGCCAAGTGCTCCCTTTTATTTAGGTTCTCACAGCAATCCAAACCTTTAGTCATTACAGTTCTGCCAAATGTTTTCTGTATCCTGGATGACATCGGGATCTTTTTGCTGACACTGTTTAACTTACTGAAAGAGACACATCCATCCATGATCTACTTAGAATGATGCCACATTAGTTTATCACGATATTTCTGTAGTCTTCCTGTGGAAGCCAGATCTCAAAGTGATTGGCACGTAAAGAATGATACTTTTTTTGCTACATTACAGTAAATGTTTCCTCAGATTATATAAAAATAATTTATCTAGGCAACTTAAAGTGACAAGTTTTTGTATCGCTTGGTATTTTCACCAGATATCCAGTAGAACTGGACAGTTCGGGGCTCTTGATAATAGTTGTTTTGGAGTTTTTCTCTTACGCGTTCCTAGTCAAAACTCAATCGAGTTGGGTAGTTCCAGCTTAACAGTAGCTGTAAGATAGCTGCCCGAATTCCTGTGTTGGAGAAGTTTGGTAAATTAAGTCAGGTTCTCACCTTCAGACATGCCGATACCTTGCCCTGATGAGGAGAGAGAGCGAGTGCGAAGTGGATCAAGAAGCAGAACCTCTTGTTCATGAGCTGTATAGATCCATAGATAGATTCTTAAGGCAGAAAAGTCTGTGCTATTTCTGTCTGTGATGTAACCATTCATTAAAGGCTTGGAAAGTGGTGTGCTTTACCGCTAGGTCTCTTTTACAAACACAGCACCCATTCCAGCTTTAAATTCACATGTCACCCTCACGTGCTGATAGCCAGAAATGGATCATCTGAAAGAGGTGGGTGGCTACAGGGTCACAGAGCGGTTGATACGTGATTTGAATGGAGTGAGTCCAATTCATCTTCGGCATGTCCCCAGAGCAAGATCTTTACTTTCTTGCTTTGAAGTAATCTGATCAGGAGAACTGGTGCAGAAGACCTAGTATCAGTGAAGGCCATTCAAAAAGAAGACTGTTTAGTCTAAGGGGTTTCAAGTGACTATACAAAAAATTCAGAGTTGACTGAGCTGCGTGTATAGGCACAGAACATTTCAGGAGGAAGTGTTGTTTGGACAAGAGGAAAAGGCCTAAAGTTGCACCAGGGGAGGCTTAGATTGGATATTAGGAAAAATTTCTTCACTGAAAGGGTTGTCAAGCATTGGAACAGGCTGCCCAGGGAAGGGGTTGAGTCACCATCCCTGGAGGTATTTAGAAGATGTGTAAATGTGGTGCTTGGGGACATGGTTTAGTGGTGGGCTTGGCAGTGCTAGGCAAACGGATGGACTTGATGATATTAAAGGTCTAGATAAGGATTCTAAATAAGGAAAAAAAAGAATGCCTTTTTGTCCTGAGATCTGATTTTTATTTTTTTAATAATTTTCAGTCACTTAACTGATTAAGGAACACTCAGCTGAAACTTGGCAATTTATGCTACTGGCCTTTTTGATTGAGGGAAGCTGGCATGTAGGTAGTAGGGATGTTGGCAAGGTTGAAAATTGTTTCCACCCGTGCATGCAGAGATGGCTGTACAGCATGAGACCACTGGTCTGTCTGGTCCAGTAACTGTTTCTAAACGTGTCAGAGACCCAGAGGAAATCCTCCAATGAACAGCTATGAGGCAATTGCACCTCAGGAGTCTGCCTAGGTTAGGCCTTGAAGCTTAACAACTCTCTAAAGCTCTGTTGATGCATGTATGATTTCTGCTGCAGTTCTAGGTATTTAAATAGTTACGAATATCCAATTCTTTTTTGGGTTCTTGCGCAGCTCTGACAGTCTGGGACAGTAAGTTGTCCAGCAAAACAATGAATTAAATATTAAATGAACTTCCTCTTTTTATCTGGTTTCAAATTGCTGTTTCTGAATTCTGTTGGCTGTCCCCATTTCTGTTTTAGGATATTACAGAGAGAAATTTCTACTCTCCCTGGTCTACACCACTCAGTAAACCACTTAGTTTTGGTGCAGCGTATTCTCTGCTACTTGCATGTCTCTTAGGGAAAACACTCAGTCCATTCATATTAAGAACTTCTTTTCACATTTTTTGTTTTCTATTGGGGCATTCTAGTATTTGAATGACTTCAGTGGATGGCTTGAGGATGTCACCTTTATTTGCAGAGACAATTGTTAGCTGAAAACAAGTCTATCTCAGATCAGTTCCACAAAAGGAATGGGCTACTCAGCTTATGGTCAACTCATCTTTCATTAGGACTTCCACCAGCATTACTGGGTCAGTTCTAGAGTGACAAAAATCAGCCCCGCCACCTGACACAGCTAGCCCAGCAGACAATTTAAGTGTGGCCAAACACTAAGTCGATGATGATTGTCAATCTTGTTGATGTAAAGCAAAAAGCTGAGATGATCTCAATGAATGATTATGTACTTGCTTGATGGGTAAAAGCTATAATTAATAATGTGTTACAGATGTGCATCAGTTGATGCTTGGGTAGGTGGACTTACAGCCTGAAGAGTTGCTAGATAAAACATACAGATAATCACTACTCATAAGTAACATTTTTTACCTTAATGTGTTTTGTATGAATTAATATTCCTGTTAATTATCCAGCGTAGATTGCTGGATGCTGGCTGAGGACACAAACAGGCATCTCCTGGAAGAACCATGCCAGAAAGTTTGGAGTGCAAGCGTGTACAGAGACCTGGTTCATAATTAGAGCTCCAAGACCTTACAGTGCTCTGAGCAGTACAAATAGCAGTACCCATAACTGTATGGCTTAAAGATGTCTGATATAGACAAGTACATTTATACACGATTTGGTGGTCTCTGCTTTTTCCTCCAGAACAGCTCCGTGTTTTGTATGTTTTTGCTAAGACCCTGCCACCTATTTTGCAGATGCCACTGTTTTGCCGATGAATGCTGTAAGTTGCTTATAATGTTAAAGATACATATGTTAATTTTGTTTTATATCTCTTCCTAGCTAAGAAGTATAAAAAGGTTACTGGGAAAGAAATCTACTCAGACACTTTAGAAAGCACGCCCATGCTGGAAAAAGAGAAGTTTCCACAGGATTATTTCCCTGAGGTATGTACAACCCGAATTCCCGAATATTAGGTTTGATTCTGATTTGCTCTGGTTACTTGAGTAGCTACTCCCAGTAATGTAAATAAGGTCAGAATCCAGTCTTGGTTTTTTATTTTGTTTGTTTGTTGGTTTCTTGTCACCTCTAACATGTTTTAAATCATTGCATGGATTTACCAAATTCAAATGGAGTTCTTTGTGTAGTAGGAGATCCTTGTGAAGGGTGGAGACAGTGATGAAAAGACTTGTTTGTGCATTTAAAACCAAAGGAATAGCACACAGTGCCAATTGCAACTCTGTTTCAGGGCGACTTACTCCTTGACAGGGTGAGCCATGACTTTGAATGGGTGCCATTTGTATTCAGCAGCAGCAGCTCTGTAATCGTGGTTGCAGCAATACTGGTTTATGTTCAGTACAGCTAGGTACTACTGCAGTCACTGCAAGTATGTAGGGAAGGGGTGGTTTCTTACTGGTGCAAGAATACACGTAACTTGAAAACATGTTTGACATTTTCCTCTGACACTGCCCTCGTACTCCCTTTTTTTGTTATTCTCTTAAGAACTGGGGAGTGGTGCGTGCTCAGAAGTTGAAGGGGAAGGTCTTGTCAAACCCAGAAACACAAGCACAGCTGAGGATTTTCTTCCACTGCATCGGCAAGTGCAGTGGGACCTGCAAGTGCAGTCTTTGCCTGCAGTTCTCTTCATTGATGTTTAATTTAATTTGCTCGTTTTTAATTTCTTACGAACATCTAGAACATGGGTGTTTAATGGTTAGTGTTTACTACAAGCCAAGTGAATAAATTTGTTGAATTCCTATAACATTTGTGGATCAAACACGTTACTACTTTCATATAAGGAAGAATTAAATAAACTTTAAAAATTAATTTAGAATTTGTAAATATACACACTTAGAGATATTTACATAGTGCATGCATGCTTGGAAGAGCG
>NW_010521044.1:14789-25848 GCF_000687285.1 Phaethon lepturus
ATTGATGGGACGTAGGTTATTTTTCTTGACTTTGGTACTAAATTATTTATTTGTATATTCTATATCTCTGTACTGGAAGGGAGACTGCCTTTGACATAATTTTACTAGCTTTTACCTCCTGTGAATAAACATCTTAAATACTTCTTTGAAGTTAAGTGTTATATCATTTTGAATGAACTGCAGGCAGTTACTCAGATATTTATTTTTCTCCTTCATCAGCAATAAACTGTAGCAGTATGGGTGATTGACAACATAAGTACGAAAGGAACAGTGCTGCTGAATGATTTGACTGTGATACTGAGAGCACTGAACAGCAGCGTGTGAATGCTGTTATCAGGCTTAACAGCCATAGGCCAAATTATGGATTGTTCATTGATACCCAGGAAGAATTATTTCCATCGTTATTTCCCTGCTGTTGTTTCATCGTGAGACTGGCAAATTTGTAACTTGTTCAGCATCGTTTATTACCACCTCTTACATGAACAATTCTTCACAGTCTCTGGGAGAAATGGTTGAGTCTAGTGGCTTTCCCACACTGTTTTGTGAGCCGGGGGTTGTCTTCGTTTCTTGTGGGTGCTCAGGGATCGGTTGTTCCCACATTTAGTGTTTGGAGCAATAGCTTCTCTGTTCAGTACACCCAGCAGCGCTGCTTTAGGTACAGGACTATTAAGTCCAGAACCAAGGAGCAGCTAAATACCTTTTGAGGATCTGATGCCTTCTTACTGTTCCCATTCGTTACGTGACCTTAAATGACTTTTCTAAGGAGAAAGCACCATGTTCCAGTGTTCTCAGTGATGCTGTTTACTTGGAGGAGGAATAAATAAGAAAAGAGAAAATCCACAAACAGTCACAATTAAGATATGAAGGAATCCTCAAAGGACTGTGAAAGTTTAATTCTCTTCCTGCACACAGCACAATTCCTTGTAATAGTGCTGCGGCAAGACTCGTAGAACAGGCTGGGGAGTTTACCTCAGTTTTATTTTAGAGCTTCGCACAGCGGAAGAGGAAAGTGATATGGGCTCTTCAGGACTACAATAATGCAGATAATAGCAGCATCAATATTTACAGTTCTGTGACTTCCCATGCTCATTTGGCGTGCAACCTAGCATAGACCAAGGCAGCATATATTTCATGTGACTTGCGAAGTTAGAAAATAATTGTGATGATTTTTACGCTATGCTTTTTTTCATCTTGGACTGAAGACCATAGAGTCTCTCAAGCATACATAAATACAGCGTCAAAAAGCCAACAGTGACATAGTGTTGGTTCTCATATACGTGTTTCTATTTTTAAAGATAAAATTAATCATGTTATCATTTGTTTTCTTCCTAGATAAGTGTTGTTAATAATGATTCTAATTATAAGACCACAAAATAATGTGTATTTTGAAAATTTGAGTAGACACAGCAGAATACGTGAGCAGCATATCTGTCCAAACATTACATTTACATGCTCTCGTGTGTTTTAGCCAGACTTCTCATATCACATTTACAATGTTTTGTGTGAGAAATGGTTTAAGACTGATTTCTTTTCTTTTTATTACAGCTGCTTAAGGATGATCTAAAAGTAATTACAATGATTGAGGCATAATGCAATTCAAAATAATTACAGCCCACTGCATATAAAACTAACAAAACTTTCTGTCTTGATTTATGAGTCCTCTTGGCTAGGCATAAGACTGAAATGATGCCTCTGGGAGCAACACTCCAGATAATGTTAGGCCATTTAAAAAAAAGCAGATTTGTGTAGTCTATCAGGCCCGAGTAATTTTTTTTTTCCATAGTGAGAAATTGGTTGTTATCATAGATCACAGATACTGCTCAAAGCTCTTATGAAAGATGAATTAATTTCACTAATGCTTTAATGCAAACCTTTCATGGAGAAGGCTGTATGGTGATAACCTTACTGCGGTCTCTCCTTTCTCAATGATGATTTATGTTGTCTTTTAGTAGATGAAACTGCCTGTATTCACAATCCATCTGCTGGCTAAAGGAATCCTATTAACAGAGGATCTGAGAAGAGACTTAATACTGTAAGGTGAAAGATGTGGTATCCCCTTTCTGGGACATGAAGTAGGAAATTTTTTTTCCTATTTTAAAATGTAGATAACTCTCTGAGAGAGTACAGATGATCTATATCATCTCTACCTCTTTTTATGCTGTCTTACAGATGGTGGATCAGCTAGTGACTGTTGAAGTCAAAATAAAGATTGTTGCTTTGAAATCTGCAATAAGAAACAATTTCCTCTTTCCTCCTTCCCAAGCTACAGTTCTTCTTCAAATTCTGTTTCCAAAGGTTTCCTCTTTCCAAATACTGTATTTGGAAATATTAAAGCACATCAGTGATCCAAAATATGTAAGGCATGTTGTTCAGCTGCAGTATGTATCTAAGGTGAAGGATGGGGGTGGGGGAGGAAGAAAGGCTGCAGAAATGCTCAGAGAGGTGGAACACCCCTCCTATGAGGACAGACTGGGAGAGCTGGGAGGGTTCAGTCTGGGGAAGACGAGGCTCTGGGGAGACCTTCCTGCAGCTGCCAGGGCTTAAAGGGGCTGATAAGAAAGATGGGGACAGACTTTTTAGCAGGGCCTGTAGTGATAGGACAAGGGGTGATGGTTTTAAACTAAAAGAGGTCAGATTTAGACTAGATCTAAGGAAGAAGTTTTTGACGATGTGGATGGTGAGACCCTGTCCCAGGTTGCCCAGAGAGGTGGGAGATGCCCCATCCCTGGAAACATCCCAGGTCAGGCTGGACGGGGCTCTGAGCAACCTGCTCGAGTTGGGGATGTCCCTGCTCATGGCAGGGGGTTGGACTGGATGGCCTTTAAATGTCCCTTCCAGCCCAAAGATTCTATGATATTTTTATGTTTAAGTTGTTAAACAGTTGTTAAACAGTTGTTCAACTACTGGGCTGTGTTACATCCAAAGCCTAGTGACTTTTGCATTCTTAATATTAAATAGACAAATTATTAAGAAGTTAATTATTTATTGAAGTTAAAGGAATTAAGTAAGTGTGTTCAAGTTAAGACTATCCAAAGGTAGTTTACAGGTTGGGGTGGGGGAATATACAAATTACACAAGAAAACAGCATCATTTTATGACATAGAGGCATAGGTGTCCTTGCTTTATTCAGCCCAGGCTGGGTGACATTCTCCAGCATGAGCTGAAGTATCTCCCCAATCTCCGGTGCTGGCTTTTACTTGGGATGAGTAAAAGGCCCAAACCATCATGTTTCCGTCCACCAATGTTGCTTTTGCAACCATTTTAAGTCATATGCTCCAACAATAATACAATTTGGCTGTATAGGTAAGTCCTAAAGAAAATCTTCATTGGAAGAGAATGTGGTTAAATGCTGAGTTAGGCTTATCCTGACCGTAGCAGCAAATATGGTGCGAGATCAGGGTTCTGGTTTTGTCATTTTGGGACAAGTCATGTAACCTTGCTCTTGGCAGTTCTGTGTCATATTATCACCGTGCTGCTATTACCTTAATAGTATAAATTTTATTACTGTAATTATCTACTGTTAATGACTATTTTATAAAATAAGTTCTGTAATGACTCTTTGTAGCTCATTTCACTTTTTCTGAGAATGCAGAATTACTATCGTATTTTGGGTTGAGCAACTAAAATTTAGATCCATTGTTTATACTCCTACAAACCCTAAATTCTGCTGTTCCAAGGGCATTTTTATAGACTTAAATGTTCTTTGGAGAGTTTAGTGAAATACAGGAGGAAAAAAGAAGATGCCTTGTAAAATAGAAGAAATACCGTATCTCTGACAGTGGATATGAAGTGCGAGAACAGGCTGGTACTCCATGTCGTGCTTTCAAACACATACCATTATTTTCTGCTACTTTTGGCAATGACCTAGACTGGAGCATTACACTTCAGCCGCTGGCAGCGTCAGACCCCTCTGACTTCACATCCCGGCTCCTGCGTTCCCCTTTACCCACAAAAGCGACCCCTGAAACCTCTGCCCCACCACGTATATACTCGTACCTATTGCTTCCACAGGCCTTCTGCCAACTTGGCATGGTAACTTGCAACTTTCTTACAAATAAATGCTTCACTTGATCTTTCTTTCAAAAGTTGCATCATTATTGTATTTCTGTCTTCTAAAATAACTTTTAGTGAAGAAATTATATATTGCTACGGTTGGCTACTTCACAGGTGATGTGTATAGGAAGAAGCTGACAGCAATAATGATTTGCATGTCCCATGTTTTTTTATGTAAAAGTAAGTGGAGCAAGTGTAGGTTTTGTCACAAATTTCTTGTATTTGCTTACATCATGCACAGATACTTAAATGTGCTCTTCCAATAGATATATTCTTACTAAATTTGCTATACTGTATTTTCCAGTATAAAAGGTAATGAAGGCATTATGCAAAAAAGCAAATTATCAATTAAATTATTATACTGCATAATAGATTTTTGTCCTTAGATAGATTGACTTCGTATTCTTAAGCTCTCACTATACATTTTTTTGATGAGTGCCGTAGATATTTTCATTTGCAGACTTCTAAATTTATGTAATGACTTCTAAAAATCTTTAGCAGTAAAAATATGGCTGAGTGCTCTTGTAGTGCTCGATGGCGTTCAAAGGCTGAATTGGGCTTGTGTTTTCCACATACTGCGTATTTTTCTGAAATACAGGGAAATCGGGCACTTTGAACGGTTTGTATACAAATCTCTAAAAAGGCAAGAGCATCAATTCTTGAGTTCTGCAAACTGATCTAAGGAAAGAAAGGAAGTAATTTGGGGGCAAGAACTACCTTCTGCATGTTTTTTTATGGCAAGTTGTCATAATACACCCCCCTTTTCGTGGCTGGTTAAACATGCCTGTATCGTGAGTACGTGAAACACAGGTTCCTGCGTGAGGCTCTGGGGAGTTGTCCTCAGCAGGGTGGTGTGGGCCTGTTGGTGCTGAACGTCGCTTAGTGCCTCCCTTCTTGCTGCTCAGTATTCAGCTGCTTCATGCACGAGACCGCCCGTCTTCCTCGGTGGTGTTCCTTTAAGAAGCTGCAATTACGCTGCAGTCATTGCCACTTTAATATGTCTTTCCTCCATGCCCCTGCTTTGTATGGTTGAATAAACCCTTGCTGGGTCACTATTTAATTTGATATGGTCCCTCTCAGTAAAATGATGGAGAAAAGATGAATTAAGGCTCTGTGCTAGTCATTATCAATCATGGTTTGTGTGCATTACTTATTGCTCACAGTGCTTTTTGACATTAGCCCTCTATAACCTCTCTCTTCATGTTAATGTTGTCTGGAGGTTCTTTTACCCGATGTAGCAGAGGTTATTTATGTAGGTGGTGTTTCTAGGGGTTTTTAAAAGGTCAGCACGATCTCCTGAGAGACTCAATAGAATATAACTGGCAGAATATAACTACAAGTTTTCAAATTGTGATTTAAAAAAAAAAAAATTTAAGGACTTGTAATAGAGAGGTATCAGAATTTCAGTTACACTTACTGATTTTTGGCAAAACAGCCTCAAAGGCATACTACTCCCCTTAAAGCCAGTATTTGCAGCGTATGTGTGAGGAAATGCCAAGCTACTATAAGAAATTCTGTATTTTACCACGTCATGAAATATAAATTGTGTTGCAAATACCTTTTAATTGTCTTGTATCAGTGTAGGCTTGCATGAAACAGAACCAGGCAGCAGTGCCGAGGGTTGGGCATACTTTATTGCTTGTGTTGGTGAGGTCATCAGTGACAGAATCAGAGTAAAGTCCTGTGGGATGGCCTGCTGGAGAAGTGGATGATGATTGACAACAGGACTCTTGGTCTCATACCCTTTGGTTGCACAAAACCTTAAGCTATTGTACATGCATGAGCCCATAGCAGCAGGCAGGACACATCCAAGGGAGAAAGAGGTCTGGCTGATGTCATTGCAAGGCTTCTCACTGCCATCTTAAAAGGGAGAGGTTCCTGAGGGCTGGGAAAACACAAATGTCACAGCCATTGTATCCTTAAAGCCAAACTGGTGACATGTAGTGGGTAGGTGAAGTGTAAGATGGCTGGAAAGTTGGCCAGCCACGAGGCTCACAGGGAGGTGAAAAAAGTCCAGCTGGCGGCTGGTTGCTGGTGGTGTTCTTCAGGGGTCAGTGCTGGCATCTATACTATTCAGCACCTTTGTTAACAGCTTGGACAACAGGACGGAGCGCACGCTCAACTTTGCAGATGATGTCAAGTTGGGGGAGCAGTCAATATGCTGGAGGGCAAAGCTGCTGTTCAGAGGGCCTTCCAACAACCTGAAGAAATGGTCTGATGGGAACCTCATGGAGTTCAGCAAAGGTTAATGACAAGCTTTGTCCCTGGGATGGGATAACCTCATAAAGCAGTACAGGCTGGAGGTGACTATGGAAAACAGAAAAGGATCTTGTTGGACAGTTGAACATGAGCCAGCGCTGTACTGTGGCGGCAATGGCGACCAACAGCATCCCAGGAAGGGATTCCTCCATCTATTTGGCACTCCAAGGCCACATCACATTTCCAGTGTCTTGTTGGGGAACCCCTGTACCAGACAGATGTGGGCTAACTGGAGCAAGTGTAGCAGAGACACCTCTGGGGCTGGAGCACACAATGTGGGAGGAGAAGAGAGAGACCATCTGTGCCACCAGGAGAGGGAGGTGATGAGGGACCACATTGCTGGCTGCAGTGGCCAACTGGTGGCTCTTGAGGGATGAGGCCAGGTGCCTCTGGGTGGTGTGCAGCAAGAGGACAAGGGGCTGCAGTCATCAGTTGCAGGAAGAGAAAATCTGACTAAATCTGGGAAAAGATTTCACCATGAGGGTAAACAACAGAAGAGGGTCCCAGATAGGTTGTGGAATCGCTGTCCTTGGAGGTGCTCAAAACCCAACTGGATATGGCTCTAAGAAACATGATCTAGTTGGCCCTGTTTTAATGTTACATCTTTTGATGTACCTGTTATGTTGCTGAAGAGGAAAATAGCAAATGAAAAATGACAGCTTGATTGAAGACATTATCTTGGGCCACACCATAGGCTTGGACTATTTGATTTTAAGTTCTGTGTATTGTTCTTCAGTGGCTAAAAGTTCAATATAGTTACTTTTAAGAATGAAATGGCAGAGCTCCCCTTTTTTGATTGAGATTAGATTTAAGTTAATTTTGAATGCTTTTAGCATTTTTCATTTCATTTTTCATTTTTGAAAATTCAGTTTTTCTTTGTAATAAATGTTGGCATTTTGCCAAATCTCAGCTTGTAACTGTGCTGTCATGATCATCACAGAAACTGTGAATAGACGAGACTATATTGGGTTATGGGATTTGTAGTTCAGCCACGAAAGCCAGACCATTAGGAAGATTTGGCATGTTAGCCCTCCAGCCAGCCATTCCCTGACTGACCAGAGTGACTGCTGGATCTACAGAAGAGGTTATTTTTCGGTGCTGGAAAAAAAAATATTTACAGTAAAGTAGGTACTTGTTCACAGTCACCACAGAGTTTTTCTCAGAGCTGCAGCTTAAGAAAAATCAAAAGTTGAGGTCTTCTAAGACAAAAGTAATAAGGATTCAGAGAAATTATTCCCCTCTGAACGTATCCGTCAGCTGGATTTCGGAGTAGTGAATTGTTGGGATTTCCTCCCTGAATATGACCTTATTAGACCTAGGCAAATTTACTTGCTTTCAAAAGCCCAAATTCATAAACTATTTAAGCACCTATAAGCATCAACAAACAACTGATGTTAATTACTAAATATCTCAAAAACGCTTACCCCCCGATCTGTAGTTACAGAATCAATGCAGTCAGCTGCCAGGTGTCACCAGACAGATCTGCACGGGGTAGTGTTGGAAACTTCACGTATGCTTGGAAGAGAAGTCCATTTATTCTGGATAATCCTTCTGGGTTTAGGAGGTTTTTCTCCTGTTGTGTATAGGAAATCTTTACATTTGGCTAAACATTTGGTTTGTTAATTTATTTTATTCCCTCTTAAGTCCTGTGAGTTACTGAAAGCCAGCTGTAGGTAGACATATGTCAAGAACAGAAGAAAGCTATTTGTTGTGTGTCCACAGTATCAAAATAGGAATTCTGATTCACTGCGTAAAGGACTTCATTGTTAGTCACTGATCTTGGACTCGGTGGTCCTGAGAGGGCCACTTCCTTGTGCTGCCCGCTGCTGTAGCAATGCAAAGCTGATAGAATTGTGCAGGAAAAGCCTCCAACCCTTCTTTGCCAGGGCCAGCACAGCTGGGTCCTCAGCAAAGCAGCCAAGCTGCAGTTTTCACTGCGGCTCTTGCGATAAAATTCGGCTCTAGGAGTCTGTGTAGGAAGGTCCCACAAGCCTGCAGAAAGGTGATTCTGAAATGGCCACCTGAAGTAAGAAATACTGAAAACAGGTTTCCCAATATCTGGAGTACATAACACTCCATAAATTTTGTAGACAATTTTCTACTTCTTAATTTTGTAGCATATAGGTAACAGTTTTTCCACAAAAGTACAAGCTCTGAAGTTGGGTGCAATCTGGGAAATAAGCTGTCAGTTACAGGTAACTTTTCACATTTTCCTGGGTTTGGATAGAAGAGAAAAACTACATACCAGTAAATAGTTTTCACATTCAAGCTTTCAAGAGTAAGCTATTGTTTATTCAGTAGAATAAACACTTTAAAATCTTCTTAAGCATATTTAGAGTGCAAGGAGGACCCCAGTAGGAAAGGGGCCCTGGTAAAGGAGTGGTGTTAGGTCTGGCTGGTCCCGACAGTGGCTACCGTGTTTGTGCCTGAAGCAGGGAGGAGGTGGGAGGTGGGTAACTGTTACCTGAAGGGCCATTAGGAAGCAGCCCACTCAGGTTTTGCGAAGCGCTTCACTATCTCAGCAGTATTTGGGGTGTTAAAATTTCGTGAGGACTGCGTTCACAGCGAGGTGGATAAATACATCCCCCAAGTCTCTTCTGAAGGCAGTGCCTTAGGAGAGCGGTACCCCTGAACTGGGGGGATGCTTTGCTATGGCTGATACTTTACTCGTAATAAGGAGTTGCAGTCTTCTGCTACACAATCACTGACATCATTATTTAGGCCTGTCTGGTGCAATATTCATTACCAGAGAACATTAGCCCAGCCCCACATTCATTGCTAACAGTAAATAAATAGGATGCAGAAACATGTCTTTTTGTGGGAGGCTGTAATTCATGGCAGTGGCTTAGGAGTGGTGCTGAAAAAATCCTTTTGCTGTATCATAAGTGCCATATGTTGGCATGAGCTGATTTGTGGCTTTCTTGTGGACACTGCAGTTTTGATAAATGTAATGTTTTACCATTATTTAAATTCCCCTTAACTTTTATAGAAATATCGGGTGGGTTGGCTCAGCAGGAGAAATAGCTTTCTAGCACATCTCATTCATTTTAATTTGATGTAAATCTCTGATGACATTTTACAGTTCAGGTAAAATTACAAAGAAGCTGAGACGTTTGTGCATAGGCAGTAAGAACTTGCTGGTTTAGGGTAAGCATAAATACATTTGTAAAGCTTTCTTAATTGGTTATCTTTCATCTATAAACAACTACCAGGCCTTATATTAATTTACACGTAAGTTTTTAATTGCCGCAGGAGCAAAAATACAAGTAATTCCAGGATTTATGAGAGACACAATATATGTTTTCGTGGTACCTTGGTTGGTAGTGCTTATTAGCTACAGTGTGTGGATGAACTTTGTTTTATTTTGTTCTCTGTATAAGTACGCTTCACAGTAATCCTTTACTTAAGGTGACTGATTGTTATTTTTTCATTTTTCAGTGCAAGTGGTCCAGGAAAGGTTTCATTCGAACAAGATGGTGTATTACTGATTGGTAAGTTGCATCTTTTAAGTTATTTCTGATAATATGTATATTATGTAAGTTTTTGTTAACAACTATTTCAAAGAAGGTATTCATATGTATAGATCAGTCTATTCATAGAGCAGATTAGTTCTGAAACAGTTGCTTTGCTTTATTATTTATTGAACACATAATGCTCAGTAAGTCGTAATGATACATAGCAAAATGTGATGTTAATATTCACATGTATGTGCAGTTAACATGGGATAATTCAGGTCATAAGCAACCTCTCAATCAAGCATGATCAAAAAAGCTTGGTGTCTGTGACCAAGGCCACAGCAGTCACAGTGTGGAGCTAAAGGCTTCCCCCCATTACTGCTCCCCATCATGCCTGATACAGCCAAGGCTCTACAGCATCTCTCCTCGGTCAGATACCTGTGCCTGGGTGTATGCAGCCCTCACCTCTGGGATTTCTCAGGAAAGAGATTGTTCTCTATGAACTCTTTAAGCCAGCCCTTTAAGCCCAGTCAGGTTTCCACTGAAGTCAGTGGAGGGGCCCTACCTTTAAGGAATGCAGCTTTTTCAAACCAGTTCCTACTATATGTGTTTGATGGGTGGACTGTTGGGTGGATGAGGAATTGGCTGGATGGTCGCATCCAGAGGGTAGTGGTCAATGGTTCGATGTCCAGATGGAGATAGGTGATGAGGGGTGTCCCTCAAGGGTTGGGACCAGTACTATTTAATGTCTTCATCAGTGGCATAGACAGTGGGATCGAGTGCACCCTCAGCAAGTTTGCAGGTGACACCAAGCTGAGTGGTGCAGTTGGCATGCCTGCGGGACGGGATGCCCTCCAGAGGGATCTGGACAAGTTCAAGGAATGAGCCTGTGTGAACCTCGTGAGGTTCAACAAGGCCAGCAGGGTCCTGCACCTGAGTCGGGACAACTCCTAGTGTCAGTACAGGCTGGGGATGAAGGGATGGAGAGCAGCACCATGGAGAAGGACTTGGGAGTACTGGTGCATGAAAAGCTGGACATGAGCTGGCAACATGCTCTCACAGCCCAGAAGGCCAACCGTGTCCTGGGCTGCACCCAAAGCCACGTGGCCAGCAGGGCGAGGGAGGGGATTCTGCCCCTCTGCCCCGCTCTGAGGAGACCCCCCCTGCAGTGCTGCATCCAGCTCTGGAGCCCTCGGCACAGGAGAGACACGGACCTGCTGGAGCGGAGCCAGAGGAGGCCCCAGCAACGCTCCGAGGGCTGGAACAGCTCTGCTGGGGGGCCAGGCTGGGAG
>NW_010521044.1:25872-35011 GCF_000687285.1 Phaethon lepturus
GGCTGGGAGAGCTGGGGGGGCTCAGCCTGGAGCAGAGAAGGCTCCGGGGAGACCTTCCTGCAGCTGCCAGGGCTGAGGGGGGCTGATAAGAAAGATGGGGACAGACTTTTTATCAGGGCCTGTAGTGATAGGACAAGGGGTGATGGTTTTAAATTAAAACAGGGCAGATCTAGACTAGATATACGGAATAAATTTTTGATGGTGAGGATGGTGAAACTCTGTCCCAAGTTGCCCACAGAGGTGGGAGATGCCCCATCCCTGGAAACATCCCAGGTCAGGTTGGATGGGGCTCTGAGCAACCTGCTCAAGTTGGGGATGTCCCTGCTCATGGCTTGCATGGGGGTTGAACTAGGTGACCTTTAAAGGTCCCTTCCAACCCAAACTATTCTATGATTCTATATTACTTTTACCGGAACGGGGCTTTTTATTTACAACTTACAAAAAGTTGTATCCAGGTCAGGATTCCTATTTTAAACCCAAGGCACAGTCCTGTTCTCTGTGAAGTTGCTTATTTTCATCCTAGAGTAGAGTAAAGCACGTGGGAGCCCAGCAATCACTAGTAGGGTTTGATGGAGGTGCAGCAGAGAGCAGGCAGCACACCTCTTATCCATGTGCTTATAGACTGCTGAGGAAACATCCCACTGAGCAAGACTTATTTAAGTTCACTGTAACCTGGCCATCGTCAAAGCAGAGGGAGTTCCTGATAAGATGTGCTGTGAAAGTCTACAGGAGAAACAAACAATTTTTGCTTTTGGGATCATCCAACAGCCTGAAGAATTGGGGGCTGAGGGGAGCAGACAACTATATGAAAATAGAAGTTGAACGTCATTATAGTGTTACACGCTAGATCACTGTCTTTGGAAAAGGCAGTGACAACTGGTCTTAACAAGAGGTATATCTCATGACTGAAGCTATTTAGTATCTGTGTTTGAAAATGCTATCTTTAATAACAATTAATAGTACTAACAGCAGTAGTGTATGTTGAGGGGAGCAGCTGATTGTGCAAAACACCATACCCAAGAGAGCTTGAACATTTTCCTTGTCTTAACACAAGGAGAACACAATAAACCCTAGTCCTACCTGGAAATCTAACCATACATTTTTATGATTTAGTCACAATTTTGGTCTTTACTGCTTATTTATATTATAGTCACCTAAATATACGTGAACATTCAACTTTTTTCCTTTCCTCCTGTGATCTTTTCACGTCTTAAAATTGCAAGTTTGATGAATGTTCACACAGGCTTACTTTTGAGTGCAGAACAGTGTTCTTGCTTATTTGCATAAGCGTGTTTATTAGATTAAGCAAACAGTTTGTGAAAAATGAAAAAGCAGCAGGTTTTCTCCTTTTACAGACTCTTGACCCAGAAATCAGGCAAGCAGCTATAGGATAATGTAGGTTCTTGTAATTTTTCCAGATCCATATGACATGGCATGTGATTCCAGCAGTAGAGATCTGCACCAATTTCTCATCTGGCCTTTCCTCTTTCCGGTTTCTGTCTCTCCTGTCCTCTTGGATTTCCTTTTTGCAGAAAAAATAATGTGAATTTATTTTTAGGTCTTTCCAAGAAAAAAATGTTCTTCGGAGATAGATTTAAAGGAAATGTTTTCTTGCAGGTTGGTATTAAAAAAGGATAGTTCTTGGAAGGAGCAGCCTGTAGCTAGATGTTCTGATCAGATAATATATTATGCTTATGTTTCCTAAGGGTATATTGGGAAGTAAGAGTGAGGAGACTCACAGCTTTTTCTAATCTGTAATGAGGTGAATTATGGTGGTAGTTTTGTGTCTGGAATAGTCTGCAATTATGATCCACATGATCTAACGAGATCTCAGATATTTCTTATGAGATGTTAAAGAGGCCAGTTACTCTGAACAATTTCTGGAGAAGGAAAGTGACATATTACAGAAAATACAGGGAGTTAGAAAATGCATCTAATTAGGTCTGAGTAGATAATGTGTCTCTTCATGGTATAATAAGTGTTTAAACCCAGTCTGTGTGCATATGCATATGAACAAAGTTCTGGCCTTTTCATAATCGTGACTTTCAATCTATACATTTCTATATGCTAATAGTTCAATAAAAATACAGCCAGGACACTTCTTGTTAATACTTCTGTGTGAATCCTTGAAGGGAGCTATTAACTTTCCCTGCCTAGGAAAACATCATTATAGAATGTACCTCATGCCAAAACAGAGGGCTTCCAAAAACCGCCAAAAGTGACCTTAAAAGATTTCAGAGCGCTGTCCTCTTTTTCCTCCTCTGTGATTCAGTGATCTGCCCCAGTTGAGTTCCTCTGTGAATACAGATTTTTCACATCCATTATTTTTCATTAGCTTATCTTTAGTGTGAACGAAGAATTAAGGAATCTTGGGGCACTCAGAGATTTCATTTTAAGAAAAAATGAGAGAGAACTGCATAACTACATGCGCTTTTTTCCCCCCTTTTTTTAAAGTATAGTGAATATAAGGGGAAGTGGTTCGTAGAGTTACTGTGTTGATAGGTGCAAAATAGTGCCCTGAATGCATTACAGTCTTAAATACAGTTTACATATATAGTTTATATTTGGTAGGGAGGATGGAATAGAGAATACATGTATAAAACGTAGGTATGGCACCAACCTGGGAGTGTTTGCAAGTATATCAGAGGTCAGAATCAGCAATCAAAATTGTTTTGATATTTTAGAGAAAGTAAGATTGCAAGATTAAGGTCAGGGAAGTGCAAAGCATTGCACTTTGTGAGGAGAATTCAAAAGCACAAATACAATATTGGGAATAACTGACTCATTACCCATACTGTAGAAAAGGATCAAGGGAGAAGAAGTTGAATATGGTTCATTATTGTCTTACTGAGATGTGTTAATAGATACTTCATGTGAAGGACATGAAGGGGGGATGGTATGGTAATTATTTAATTGAGTGCTGCCAAGGCCTTTGATAGAGTACTCTGTCTTGTTTTGAGTGCTCTGCTTTAGGTAAGCTGGAAAAAAACAGGAGAGTCAAGAATGGTAGGAGTAGTTGAGTAGGAGTTGAAAAAATTCGGTTTGCCACATCTGAGAGACTGGTTGCCTCAGAAGGACCAGAAGGAAATCAGTTTCATTTGCAGGAAAACAGGTAGTATGATGAAAGTTTTAATTTAAGGACAGGGAATTGGTAGGTGGGAGGTCCTTCATTAGCAAGTTTTAAGAACAAGCAGCTTTTAGGCAGATGGGGATAGATACCGTCACACAGGAGCAGAGTTCGTGACGTGAGGTCTCTCTCCGTTCATCCTTCAGACAGGAATGAACAGCTCAAGCCGCCATCTCCAGGTTATGTTTTGTAGTTATGTACAAATTACGTATCTTAATACGAAGGTTAGTAGGACTACTTTATTATCACTGTGAGTTCATTCAGCAAGATAAGCTATTCCCTGTAGCCAAAAAAACCCCACCAGCATCTTCGGAAGAGGCCTTCATGCCAGCTGCTTGATCTCTTGACCTGCGGGTCTTTATCGTGCATTCGCGTTTTGACTGCCATTACTTGCTGTGTCCGAATCTGTTCCCTGACTCCATCACAGTTGGGGAAGTCTTCCTGTGCACAGCCTGGGGTTTCTGCTTCATACCCCTCTGCCAAAGTCTGTTCCCATGTTCTTGCTGGCAGGCTGCAAACTCCCTTTTGAACATGAGGTACGTTTTCCTTCTCTGTTTTTTTTATCTCCACACTGAACTCTCATACAAGAGATGTCTGTGCACAGGACTAGCAATGCAAAGTCAGTATGATTTAGGTGTTTGTTCAGATTCAAAATGCTTGGCTCCTATAAAGGGAAAAACTGTTTTTTAAAGCTGAAATCCCAGGCAAGGTAATACAGTCAGATGATGGGGCTGAGCTCTGTTTCACCTCACAAACAGGACTGAAAACTCACTAAATAAACCTTTCATTAGCAGTAAGGCCAAGGGAGAGGGAAGACACCAAGAGGACATTCAGTGGATTTTTCTGGGAAGAGGCAGCTTGAAATCCAGAGATGGCTTTGGGCTAAGCCCAAATGGTGTTCATCAGTGAAGGAGAGAAAGGAGAATGTGTGTTTTATTGCTTTATCTAGTAGTATCTGCATTTAGCTTATCCTAAGGTGGAGAACGCATGGTTTTGGAGCCCTTCGCAAAATCATAGGTATGTGTCTGCAACTACTACTGAAGATAAGAGCTGCCAAAAAGGGTGTAGCCACAAAATACCCAGTGCCTGGAAGAGCAGCGCTTGGATGAGGAGCATTTCTGTGGCCATCAGCATTGTTTCAAGGGGTCTTGAAACAGACAGGAAAACCAAGAACTCGCATATCTGTGAAGTGGAGCTCACAGAGATCCTTCATCCGTGGAGTATGCCTGACCTGCCAATGACAGGAACAGTACTGAAGCATACTGGGACAGAAAGCTTAAAACGGGTCCAGCATGACCACCCCCATCCTGCCTAAAAATGTCAGTGAGAGCGGACTTTGATTAGAGCTGTGGCAGTTTCATTTTGCCTCCATTCTTCCCGTAACGTCTTTTCTCATTTAAGTGCTGGCTACTTTCAATCAGCTACAACCACATTTTGCCAACATTTTTTTCTGAATTTGAGAGTAAAGCATTTTAAATAGCCTTGTTTCTTGTTACAGTCCTCTAGGACAGACTTACCTGTGTTCTGGCATGTAATTTCTGTTTCTTCATAGTTTAAAAGAAGTTTAAAGAAATCTATTCAATTATACCCAGAAAATTTTTTACCCTTGTCAGTCCAGGCCTAGTGTAATAATTATTATTAGCGTTTGTGGAACCTACCCAAAATGTATTTTTTGAAACACTAACCAAAATTGCAGCCTCAAAATGATTTACATCATATTATACATTTACGTGTTACACATGTAGGAGCTAACGGGGCACACCACTTTGTGTAGGTGCTGGAGGGACCTCCTTTCGAAAACATAACGTTGTCAATGCTGTCCCTCGAGTATCCCTTTTGGAGCCTCATAGGACACACCTTTAGTTCAGTCCCTCAATGCCGTATGCAGGAATTCGTGCATACACTGGTTTATTTGAGGGATTTTTGTTGGGTTAGGTGGTGTAGCTAAACCTGTGTGAAAAGAGTATTCCAAGTTTTCTGGTTTCATTGTGACTTGCCATGTCCCATCACCAAAAGAGCTTAATAGCAAAGCAATGAGACGATAGAGTTTTTAAAAATGCAGACCAGGTCTCTAGGACACAAAAAGCCACTAGAAGTGACAGCTTGTATGTGATTAATGTAGGTGACTATAGGAGATTCCTCTGTCTGGACGTGCTTATAACAGAAAATTCCTTCTATGTGAACATTTTCTGCCACAGTGAAAAGTGGGGTTGTATGAGGTGATTTAAGGTACAAGAATATAGTTGCATACAGGAACATTGTAAGGCTAGCAGTATTATTATTATTGTTATTGTTAAAAATACTGTTGGTAGCCAAAATCAGTCAAGTGTTGTGTAGTCTCACAGCAAATTCCAGTGCTGTGTCAAGGAACTTAGGCACTAACACTGGATAGCTGTCACAGCAAACGGCTGGGAGAAGAGAGGGGACACGTAGCGATCGCAGGAAGTCATGGCCTGCTAGAGTCAGCGCAGCGGAGCGGGCTCAGGGTGCTGGAGCACCCCTCCTGCGAGGCCAGGCTGGGAGAGCCGGGGGGTCCGCCTGGAGCAGAGAAGGCTCCGGGGAGACCTTCCTGCAGCTGCCAGTATACGAAGGGGGCTTACAGGAAAGACGAAGAGAGACTTTTACAAAGGCCTGTAGGGACCGGGCACGGGGCAACGGTTTTAAAGTGAAAGAGGGTAGGTTTAGACTGGGCATAAGGAGGGACTTTCTACAATGAGGGCGGTGAGGCACTGGTACAGGTCACCCAGAGAAGTTGTGGATGCCCCATCATTGGAAGTGTTCAAGGCCAGGTTGGACGGGGCTTTGAGCAGCCTGGTCTAGTGGAAGGGGTCCCTGCCCCACGGCAGGAGGGTTGGAACTAGGCAGCCTTTAAAGGTCCTTTCCAACCCAAACCAGCGATTCTAGAATTTAGCTTTTCTGCAGGGGAGAAAAAGAAGGTATTTCTGTTTCACAGGGGTCTGAAGTTGGTTTCACTGATTAAGAAGGAACTTCCAGAATATCCCTATTTCTTTTGTCCTCAACCAAACCAAAATCCATAGATTTTCCATAGAAGCAATATTCTTTTCAGAAATCTGTTCTGTCAGTCTTCGGCCATCCCACAAGGCAGACGCTGGGCACTGTAGCATCAGTCCTCGACTCCTGCGTGTTCCTCCTGGCTTCTCCCAAAGCCGAGACACCATCTACCCCTTTACCAGCACCAGTAGTCGGCAGGGGATGTCACTTCAGTGGGCTTTGGCTGAGCCGGGCCGCAGCCGGTGGACGGAGCGCTGTCTGCCCCCCTGCCTCCTGCAGAGCAGCAAAGGGGGAGTTAATACTCCTGTCTTTCAGGGTAGGAAGCAAAGCAGTGAAAGCTTACGAATTTTACTCATTTTCTGAAGCTAGCTCCTCATCCAAGTGTTACGAGGAGTGGCTGAGAACCAGAGTTGTTTAGTCTGGAGGCTGAGGGGAGCCCTCATCGCTCTACAGCTGCCTGAGAGGGGGTTGTGTTGAGGTGGGTGTCGGTTACTTCTCCCAAGTAACAAGTGGTAGAACGAGAGGAAATGGCTTCAGGTTGCACCAGGGGAGGTTTAGATTGATTATTAGGAAAAAATTCTTCACTGAAAGGGCTGTAAAGCATTGGAACAAGCTGCCCAGGGAGGTGGTTGAGTCAGCATCTCCAGAGGTATTTAAAAGGCGTATAGATGTGGCACTTAGGGACGTGGTTTAGTGGTGGACTTGGCAGTGCTACGGTTGGACTCGATGATGTTAAAGATCTTTTCCAACCTAAATGATTCTGTGATTCTGTGATCTTGCAGGCACAGTCCGAGTTAAACGGCCTGTGTCCTCTTCCCAACCAAAGTGATGTGTGGGTGGACCACTACTATCTTGGCATTCTTCACACAGGGACAGATAAGGAGTTGCAATGATATGATTTAGCCTTTAATGTCAGTAAAATTCTCCTGTCAGTAGCTTTTCATTTTGTTTATTGCAAAGTCATAGTTCTACTAGATATTCATCTACAGCTTCATAAACTTGAAATTGTTAGTTTACACATTCAATTTTGTTTTTGAAACATTCTAGTGAGAGGGTACTGCTTGATTTCTGTGAATTGCAACTGCCAAATAGCTTTTCATTTTCATATTATGCATATTTTAAGCAAAAGCCTAGATGCAGTCTTACCTGTGGATGAGTTGTCATAAGTTTGTTGGTAGTCTTTGGTAATTTTCTGATGATGATAGCTTAATTTGCACTGTCTGTGTGAGTAAATATTATGGTAACGTAAGAGAATACTGTAAGTATTACTATGTTGAATGCTTTCCTGATGCAACAAATGTTTTTTTATTTTATCCTGAATCATTTTATTTTTTTTCCTTTTTTGTCATAGTGCCTTTGACTTGGTAAACATTCATCTTTTCCATGATGCTTCCAATTTAATTGCGTGGGAAACAAGCCCATCGGTTTACTCAGGAATACGGCATAAGGCTCTTGGCTATGTACTTGATAGGTATGTATTAGCCTTTACTAGCCTCTTTCAATCTTCTGTGTTCGTAAGCAGAATATAAAAGATGTTTCAGAAGGCATACTCACAAATGTAGAGATTTTTATTCTGTGAACTGAAAATGGTCACTTCTTATTAGAGTTTTCTAGACGGTGCCAGTTACAGATGAGTTCATGATACATACTGTTTTAAGCTAAATTACTGAGATTGGAGAATCTCTCTGAAGTCACCAGAACTTGTAGAGTAGAAAGCACATTTATCTTTTAAATGTGTTAGATTAGCTTCTTTTTAGTCTGCGTGGAGTCTAATAAAGCTGCCATTCAAGTATGTTTTCAGTTACAGAATAATAGAATAATTCTGGTTGGAAAGGACCTCTGGGAGTCTCTTGTTCATCCTCCTGCTCAGAGCAGAGCTGACTTCAACATCAGATCAAGTTGTTCAGGGCTTATCCAGCTGAGCTTTGAAAAGCTCCATGCATGGATATCTGTAGCTTCCCTGGGCCACCCCTTACTGTGTTTGACTACCCTCATTATGAAACTTTTTCTCCCTAACATCCAGTCAGAATTTCTCTCAAAGCAGTTTGCGTCCATCACCCCTCATCTTCTGGTGTGCATTGCTGAGAAGAGTTTGGCTCTGTCTTTTCTGTAACTACCAAATAGATCAAGCCAGCAACAAAATCCTCCCATAGCCATCTTTTCTGTAAACTGAACAAATCCAGCTCTCAGCCTCTCCTTGTAAGTCATGAGCTCCAACCCCCTCAACATATTAAACCCTGTGGTGTTTTAATCTCTATACAAGCTGAATGCAGTAGGCAGCTAATCTTTTTCAGGCAGCAACACAGCATTTGTGTGCAGTCATCACTGTTATTAATAACGTCGTGGTTTATAATGGTGTTACAGAGTTGATTCATCTGCTGGGTGGTACAATACAGAGGATAGTCCCAGAAATACCCAACAATTTACAGCTGCCCTAATTAGTGGTTATAAAGTCAGAAAAAAAGGACAGCTTTTTCTTCAGTAAGGAAAAATTATTCCTGCATGGGCATAGGTGTATTGGCAAAGGAAGTAGGTATTTCCTGTACAAGGTACTGCTTGACTTCATGTTTGCCTGAGAAATAGACCTTTAAAGCGTCTCTTCTAAGCAGCCATGGCACACACTGCAATTGTGGCGTGAGATGGTACTTAAAACAAACTGCTTAGGCTGGAGAAAGGAAAAGCAGAACACTTTACATGTTGTTTTCCTGCCCCGCTCCCCGGTGTCCGGTGGCCCGTGGCCCGCGGGTGCTGGCACATGCCAGGCTCGGAGCGCTCTCTGCAGCGAGACGCCAGGCGAGCGCGGGGCTGCTGCTGCCCTTCCCCATAGCGAAGCTTGGGCAAGGGTCCCACGGCTGGGCTCACCGTGGGGCCCCGAGCGCTGTGGCATGGGAAGTGCCAGCCCAGCCGGTGGGTGCTGACCCCCATCCCACCGCCCAAGGCCAGCGCTGGGTGCCACGTCAGTGGCAAGGGCTAGCGCGCTGGCGCTCCACGCGGGGGGGG
>NW_010521044.1:35042-38672 GCF_000687285.1 Phaethon lepturus
CCGAGGGGAGGAGAGCAAGTGCCCGGGGCTCACGGGGAGTCGTTGCTCAGCATGACTTAGGCCGTGGCCAAGGGGCCTGAAAGGAAGGACGGGTTCGATGTGTCTCTTCCTTCTGGTGTTTGCTTGCGGCCATCCCTGTGTATGGCAAACGCAGTGAGGAATCCCCCGCCGACAAGTAGCTCTTTACTCTCATGACTCTCTCTGGCGGCAGTCTAGAAGTTAAAGACACTCCTGAACCAAATTAAGTTATATGTTGAAAAATACCTTTGCATATGCAGTGTTGTCATTTTTCCCTATGTAGCTTTTCACTGAAAAAGGTTTTGAAATCTGCAGTGGAGTATGAATACATTTTCAATCACATTCTATGAAAAATTTTATTTCTTTCTGTAAGTTCTATCTCATTTAAAGACAGGCAGACATTTTAGCAGAAGAGACTGCTTTGTCCACTATGTATAAAGAAGTGCTTTTCCTGTGGACCCCAGCAGAGGGCTAGGTAGGAATTTCTCCAAAGTACACATTTATTTTCACTTTTGGGAGTGATACAAAGATGGAGAGGAAAAATCCAGTACATCTTCTCTTGTATCACTTGTAAAACCTGTTCAAAATCATCAGAAAGCACTGGAGGCACTTGGAAAGTTTGCAAATAGGTAGCATGCAGTGGTTTGTAAAAGATCCCTTATTTAGGGAACAGAGACACAGTAAGATCAGGATCTGCTCTCAGTGCAGTTTGAGACACAGATTTTTGAGTTCTGTTACATAGAGCAGTGTGGGAAAGGCCTATTTTTATTTAATTTTTTCTTGGCTCCACTACTCTCCTCTCCTTTTCTTATGCTTTGCGTGAGGGAACTTTAGCAAACCTGTATGAACCTTTTGCATTATTTATTGCACATTTGTTTACGGCATACAGTGTGCTTCATTAGCTAATTTTGGCTTTGGACCTCCCACGATGCCCTGGCAAGGGTAAGGTAATAAGACTGTAGTATTAGTGTCAGCTGTGGGTCAGAGATGTCATGATGGTATATCATTAAAATGTGACACTGCCAAAAACTGCTCCAACTCCCCTGTCCTTAGAAAAGAAAACCTTCGATTTTAGGTTGCACACTACTACTGTGAGCTTGCATTCAGATGAATTGTTCATTTTGAGAGAGCAGCCAGCCGCAGATCCGGACCTCCATAGTGAAATGATGGGCTGACTGGCACAAAAGGGGAGTTCTGTAAGAGCAGTGAATAATGGGAAACCCCTTTCATCGGCATTGCTAACCTTTTGGCAGCCACCAGCAAACTCTATTCTGATCTGCTGATTGGGGAGGACAATACACTGAAGCTCACTTTGAATGAATGCTACCACCAACAGTGTCCCCATTCAGAGGGTTTTGGGAACCATCTTTGACCATTGTCTGCCATCACTCCTTCAGACAGTAGGAAAAGGGAAAGTGAGAGCGTCTATAGGGGGAAAAGTACTTCTTTTCTTGGCTTTAATCTCTCTTTAAAGCTTCATAGATCTACATTTCCAGCTGAGCTACTGGAACTATGCTGTGTCAGATAAATACAGAAGAGAGAGGTTTCAAGCTGAGCTTTTAAATCCCCTTATCTGCATGAACTAATAATGCAGATTTAGTGCTGTTAAAAACAGAGACTGATAAGTCTTTTCCTTTAAAGCCTTTAAACTGCTAAAGAGCATTTAACAGCAATGCAGTTCAAACCCAGTGAACAATACTGAGAAGGAAAACAGTTTAATGAGCTAAACCTTCACTGAATGAAACAGGAACACCTTCTCACAGTTGATTTAGGTCACTGTGGGAGTAAGTGAAAGCGCAGTTCTGTTCACGCTGCATCTTCATAACCATGAATTAAGTACAGCCTTTTCATGTAAGGTAAAAGCTATCACAGCAGTTTGAAATACAAAGAAGAAAAGAGTTTGCAAATAAAGCTCAAATGAATTAGTTTAACGGTTGAAATCATCAGGGAAGCTGGTTTCCCCAAAACTATTTTAACTGCAAGGGTTTAGCACATAGGCACAAAGCTGCGCAACATCTCTAAATTACTGAGAAGGGGAGAGGTTAAGGGGGGAAAACAAAGGAAGAAGTGTCAAATGAATGATTTAAAGTTGCCGCTAAAAGTTTTCTCATAAGGGAATCTATTAATAATCATAACAACACGTTTTGGGAGTAGAAAGGTTTGCTCTTACAATGGTGTTCTGAAGTGATTTAGCTTTAATAATGTTAAAAATTAATTATATATAAAATATATATATTTTATATATATAAAAATTCTTTTCAAGACAGCTAGCTGGTATGTGCTGAGCCAGACTGTTTTTAGTGTTTGCCATTTAGCAAGCATGAAGAAAATGTGGTGTTACATAGACTTTAAAGACTAAGAGAGTTGTAATTACACTGGTGTTAAGCAAATATTGGCTTGTATATTTACAAGTGTATATGTATACAGTGTTTATGTAGAAAATTGGCATGTGTAATGAGTCTTTGTCAATGCTGATGTTAACCCAAACTAAATTCCCAGAAGTCGGTTTCGTTACTCAAGATAGACGCAGAGGCAATCTGTGTACTGAATTTGCTGAAAAAACCTGAATTTCCTTTATAAATGAGAATAAGAACACCTGCTTTATATTTTGTGTGGCAAAAAAATTCTTCCAGGCCCATTTTGGATAATGCCCATGTACAATTAGCCCTATTTGTATGATACTTCCATTTTTGTATTTTCTGAGGTTGGAGGTTTTAAGCTAGACATGAGAGTAAGAAAGGAAATGTAGTTTACATTTTAGTTTGGTCTTTCATACATCTGCTGTAATTAATGCTTGTGCATATGTCATATTAATTAATCATATTGGCATATTAGTCATGTCCTTTAGACACTTGCTGGGGAATAGTGTCTACTGAATGTAATAGCCTGGCTAGGGAATGAGTAGAAGTTGTAGAATAGGGTCCTTTAAAAGTATTAGAAGAGAGTTCGCGAAGGACAAGGACGTGAGATGTTAGCCTGATAATGTGGTTCTTGCTGTGCCAGCCATTTAAACTTCCTGAAATTATCTAGAGCATTCAGATCCATAAAATGAATGTGTTTTTTTTTAAAGAAAGTGACAGTGCTCTTCTGTTTTCCTATTGAAACATTCCCTGGCCTAGTTCAACAGAAACATTTTTACATTACAACTGTGAAATCTTGGCATAAAGCTCCCCTTTGTGCCCTTCATTATTTTCTCACAAATATAGTCCATTGTCACATAGCTGAAGTTAATTTGATCAACATTGGGACATTTAACTTTTATGTCCGGTCAAAGGAGCTGTTTCATGCTCATTTTGGGTATTCAAAAGAAATGATTGCCAGAAAAATAATGTTACTATTAACAATTCAGAGCAATTAGTTTCCCAGGGAGAGGCGATGTGATGCACCGGCTCCACACAACTATTCTTTGTCATTTTATGGATGCTCATCAGTCAACTGTCACATCTTCTCAAAGACCCCTCCACTCTAAATGTTTCTCTTTGGGCTTTTCCCAGAACTAGCAGCTGAATGAGCAAAAGAAAAGCCACTTAGTTTCTAGGCAAAGGAAAACTTCACTCTAAAGATCTGGGTCATTTGAGAAGATCCTAGGACTAGCTCGCTTTTGGGAGCTTT
>NW_010521044.1:38769-53495 GCF_000687285.1 Phaethon lepturus
TGGGGGGGTGGTATTTATTTATTTATTTATTTATTTATTTATTGCAACGGTGATTTGAACATCAAGTGAAAACTCTCTGTAATCGTGTGCCTTCAAACATTTAGTGAAATATCTGTGTGTTCAGATAGAATGCACTCCAGGGCAAATAAACCTTCCATCCAAACGTCTTCTAACAAAGGTTTAAAACCCTAGATCACATTCGAAAAGACAGCTTTTCATTAAACACCCTGAGGCTCTTCTCATTCATATTCAGTCACCCCCCCTTTAAACTAAGGTTAAGTGCTCTCAAAATTAGTGTGTTTGTATAATATGCTCTTTAAAGAGAGTAAATCCAGCAAAATTGTCTTGTTGCTTTCAGCCTGTCACATACAAAGACACTTTTTTCTTGCTTCTTGTTTTTCTGACGGTTTGAGCTTTTGCATGTTTGATGCAGTTGTCAAAGATTTAACACATACGTCCTTCCTGCTTACACAACCACATTTTGCATTTTATTGGGGTTATAGTTTTAGCAGAAAAATAATTTCATACTTGCATGCATTGTAATGGAAAATATGCATGATTATAATTTTAAGGACACAGTAAATGCATTTCTGTAATAAGTGAATGATGAATTCTGGTAATCCTAGTCAGTAATTTTGCCCTTATTCTGTTCTTTTCAGTATTTGGGGCTCTCGCTTCTTTTTTTTTTTTTTCCTTTTTCTTTCTGGCATTAATTAATAACTGAATGGGTTATTAATAAATTTGCAGCATTTGTTATTAAAATTGTAAATTAAAGATCTGTCTTTTCTGTCATGATAGAAAGAAATCTGTATAAGCAGTAGCAGATTTGCAAGCAAAGATCTGCCTAGAGAATCAGCAATCCAAAATCCAGAACTTTAAGCACTGGCAGGTGTCACACAGCAAGGTGTCACTTTAATAAAAAATAGTGTGGATACAGTAAGTCACTCTTCATTTTGTCTGCCTAATGTGAATAGAGTTGTGCTCTTCCAGAAGAAATGCTGAAAATAAAAGCTCTGAGGTTTCCTGGAGGGGTTTTTGACAGCTGTTTTCACAAAAGCAAGCACACTGTCCTGTGGTGTGGATCGCAGTAAAGGATTGCCCAGTCTGCTGCTGAGCTGGGGCCACTTTTGGCAGCACACTAAGCCTCCACATCGTCTTTCATAAGAGTGTTACTCCTTTTTAGCTATTTTCCAGTAATAGGTTCTCCTGGAGCTGCCTCAGTTGCCTACAGTGTCTTTCTAGTAGACTATATCTGATGTAACTACAGGCTAGATTGGATGTATTGTAAAAAAAAGCCACTCCCAGGAGAATTTGTGTAATTAAACGTGGACAATTGAAGAAAAGAGAGCATGCTGCTTAAAAAAAAGAAATGGCTGCAAATAACTTGTTGCCTGCTTGATTTTGCTCTGAAAATGGCATTATATGAGAATGTGCAGTGCACGTCACATTCGCATTGAGTTATATTTCTCTTTTTACTGTAATTTGTTCCTTAGAGAGTCTGGAGCTAGATAAAGGGCAGTCATTAGTGTCTAGCTAAAGGTGACACTCACATCAGCATTCGTTGTGGTTTGTGTCTTCTGAAATTTTCTATCACATAGCCATATAATCTTCCAGGATAGCTATGATTCAATTAAGAAGAATCTATATGGGCTGTTGATCCAATTTGTATTCATTTACAGAGAAATGAAAATAAATTGCTATTGTGATTTTATTTACAATGCTCGCTCTAAGATGATGCTATGAGCTGATAGTTACAAAACGTAGCAATGTTGAACGAGCTCCATTCTGCTTCCATTTGAGTCTACGGGCACTAAGTGAATAACCATCTTTCAACATTTTTACTCCCATAGGAAGGTAGAATCACTGTGTGAGAAGGTTGTTGTCTTTGAGTCTTGTATTCTGTGTCCTGGAAAGATACATATTCTCCCTAGCAGGTAAATAACTAGATGCAAGTTACAGCATTTTTAGCCACTTTTCTGTCTGTACAAGTGCTGAAGTAGCTGTAGACGGCCTTGGCAGACGTTCTTCATGGACCAACAGGTAAATAGCTGCCTCACCTTTTATGAAAGCTTCTTTATCTTTCTTCCATCGGTGCAGGGTTTAAGATGCAGCTAAGATGATTCAGTTTCTCTGTCCAGCAAGGAAAATGGTCCTGCTATCTCTACATCCACCAGAATTCTGTTTGTTCAAACCTAATGTTGGCAGCTCTAATTTTTTTAATCGGTGTCCTCTTTTGAAAGAGAGCGATTTTTCCCTTCTCTTTAGCACTTCAAAGGTTCCTGTCATGTCACCCCTCATTTGTTTCCTCTCTTAGCTCCATAGTCCACTCTAGTGGGATTTTCAAAGGGATAAATGCCCAAGCTAACAATTAAATATGTAAAATTTGTTGCTAGTTAGCTTTTCTCAACATCAAGCATTTTTTAATCCTTTGTGAATTAAGTTTTTCTGTGTTTCTGGTGGCTTGCATTACCCTTTTGTAGAAGTGGTTGGTTTTATTTTTAACCCACAGTCCCTCTGAGCCTAGCTGTTTCCCCAGGCAAGCCGATGGAAGTGTGTGGCTTTCTGTCACTAGCAGCACACCGTGACGTGATGTGGCCGGTGTCCTGTCACCTTCCACTGTCCCCTTTGCCCACGCGCCCATCTCCAGGGGGTCGGACTGCGAAAGGCGTTTGTTGCAAGTATGGCAAGGTACAAATCTGGCAAGATTTCTTAGCCATTCTGCCACTGTTCCCACTGATGAACTGTTTAGGACATACAGTGCCTCTGTCCTGAACTTTTCTAGATTTGTCACAAAAAATACTTTTCCAGCCTTAATGAGTTAATGGAGCGGTATCCCATTGCTGAGTATCCTGGTTATTTTCCGGCTTGCTATTTGCACTTTTAACACTAGGTGAACACAGGATTTTTGCTTTACTCCCCCGCATCCGAGCCCTGCAGAACAGTAAGCAAGAATTGCAATGCCTCATTCTTCACGCAACCTAAGGTATGGCAGTTGTCTGCTGCCTGCTTGCAACCCAGTGTTACCAACATTGAGGACTTCTAGGAGTTACATGGAAGAATTTTAATCTTCCATGGTAAAGGAAGATTCAAAAAGGCATGCAATTTCTCTGCTTTCTTCTTGTTTTCTCTTACATCAGATGAAGAGCAAGGAAATGTCTTTGTAACTTAACACCAATGCCACAGCGTTGTATTTTCCTGTAGCAAAATTGACAAGTACTTACATCATTATACATGGCTGCTATTTCATTAGGCGAATGTCAGTGTCAGGTAAGATCATGGTTTTGTCAATATAATGAAAATACCAGTCAAGTGAGGAAAAAGTCACAATTTTCCAGCTCTAAAAATTGATTTTTATTGCTCTTCTTGTAATCCTTTCTTTGGATTAAGTATTTATTATTGATGTGGTCTTTCTTTTAATCTTAATAGCTGCTGACATTGTAATTAATTAAAAAATACAACATTTTTGCCCAAATGGCACTATATTGAAATTAAAAGTGAACATCACATATTAGTTAAACAGCCCTGGCAAATGTCTTGAGTGCTAAGATGATTGCCTAAGCTTCTTGACAATTCCCTTCATCTTGCTGTATGATGCTTGACCTTTTGAGATGTTTTGGTGTTATTAATAGGTTTTAGCTATTATATCAGAAAGAACAAGGCACAAAAATATGATAAACTTTATCTTTTTAATGACAGTGCTACACCACCTTAGGCATGCCGATGAAGGCACTTACATCACACTTTTTGAGGCACGCTTTAGACAGTCACCAGGCAACTTTTATTCAGAATTGATGGGGATTTTTCTGGAATTTGTCTCTAAATGTATATCTGAGAATGCAAAGTGGTGCGAGCTGAGCGCTGACTGTGCTGCAGGAGAGAGGCGATACGCGTAAGAGACAACAGGGTTCTGTTTCAAAGCTTTCTCTACAGCCTCTGCTGGAGGTGGATCCCCCACAGACCAGTTGTTGAGGTGCAGGTGTGCAAGCTGATCTCTTTGACCAAAACTTACAAAGGAAAAAGCAATGATGGTAGGAATGGCAGAAACGTGAAAGGCCAAAGTGATTCTGTGTCTAGTTTTGTATAAGCCTACACCTAACGTTTCCATTCTCTTGACCTTCAGTTCCTTAACAGGACTGCGGTCGATAACAGGTTTCACTGTCGTTGTTCCTTGACTTTCCACCAGAAGTCACTGCAGGAGTTGTTATTACCTCTGGCATTATAGATCTAGGAAAAGAAAGTGTGTATACCTTCCTATCCGCAGGTCACCTGCTACCTCCATACTAGCTCTTGGCTCCCACCGACGGGATGGTCAGGTCGCTCTCTGCCTTGTTCTTTTTTTATCCCTCCCTAAACATTCCTCTTTGGGGTAAGATCCTCTCTTGTCAAGAAGACGTTAGCTGAGCACACCCTTCACAACGTGCGGCCATGGGCCACCAGCCTGCTGTCTGGCCGCGGGATGCGTACGGGGCTGCGGAGCTCCTGGCAGCGCCGCCTCCACGCCGCAGCCCTTCGGTGACCCTCCTGGCAGCGCCGCGCGGTGACTCCTGCCAGCGGACGTGGGCAGGGGGGTCCAGGCTGCCGTGCTGCACACAGCAAGGGTGCAAATGGCCTCGGTCCTCATAGTGCTTCTGAATGCTTCACCGATCGGCTGAAATGTGAAAAGGTTTTACCGTCCCATGCAGAGACATAGGCCAGCGTTAGCTTTTACTAGACTCAGATCAAAACAGAACCTGTGGTTCAAAGCTCTGCTTAGGTCATCAATAAACAAGATCCGCAGTTTAACCTGAGAAATGTTTGCCACACCGAGGCTGAGCTGTCCTCTCTTCTCTGCGTAGTTAGTTGTGATTTTCCTGTTCCTGTACTTAGAAAAGGACATTTTATATAGGCAGTCACATGTTCCCTTGTAAAAGTGGCTTTTTTACCTTTAATTCCTCTGCAACGATGATGTGCAAAAATAAAGAGATTATGGAAAGATAGTATCTTGCCCCAGAAGTTGTACAAGAAGTACAGAAGTGCTCCTATTAGCTAGTATTTAGCTTAAACACATTTAGTTATTATAAAAATTTGCTCACTGAATAAAATATGGCCTGACCTCTGGATTGTTTCTTCCCAAGAAACGTGACAGTGTCCCTCCTTCTCCTCCATTCAGCCTGCTTGGCAAAGCTGCAAGTTTTTTGTTTTGTTTTGTTACGTTATTGTTGTGTTTAAAAAAAAACAAAAAAAAAAAACCCAAAAAACCTCAAGCCCCTCTTTTCAGCGATGTCAAGTTAGGATGAATTGGCCAGGGAGGCATGTTTATAGACTGTGTGAAGAACTTTGTCTTTGTGTGGGAATGCTGGTGACACTGGTATGGCTTGCCTGAATGAACTGCGATGACGCAGCTAATAAGGTGTCCTGCTGAGCGCCGCAGCAGCCTTTCTCAGACCTCCCACTTAATGCCATTCAGCTCCAGCTCAGTGTAGCTAATTTTTCCCATTCCCTCAATTCTTTAGGCCTCCTTACAAACAGAAAAGTCAACTTTCACACCGAGGAGAAGATAAGTGCTTTAGGAAATAATCGTGTAAACAGAATGTTACCTTCTGACCTGATGCTGATACCTTGGTCTGGGACAAAACCCAGCTGGCTATTGCATTAGACATGGCTATTAAAGGAATAATGCTGCTGATCCTCCTTACAAAGTGCCCTGAGAAATGGTTTAGCCAAATCACAGTGCCTCTTGTCACACTGAATCATGTTCAGCTGCTCTCTTCCATGACCAAATTGCTGATATTTAGCCACTTCCTTGTCTTCTCCTTTCCTGCAGCAGCGTGGGAGGGGGTAAGTGTGAAAGCAAGGGAAAGACGGTCCTGTTTCCGATTGCCCTAGTGTTATTTGCTGGCTGAATTTCAGTGCTTTGAAATGCGTATACAGTACACCACAGAGCATTTATCGAAGAGGGTGCATTTCATAAAGTGTCTTTAATTGTAACTGCTATAATGAGTACTTTAAAATAAATTATGAAAAGATGTCAGTGATTCCAATAATACAGAATTGTTCATTTTAAGATTGCACTGAGTGATCCTTTTTGATGTAGAGACTTTCTGTATAGAGACTAAAATGAATGACTAGACCCAGGTCTCCAGTAGTATTGAGGAGCAGAGGAACCTCTGCCTCTTACTCGTTTTAGTCTTGGCAGGAGTATGGCATCCAGATCTCCTAAATGGCTTTGAAAAAACTTACCCTTCACAATCCGTTTAGCTGACACTGCTATCCAGACTGAGAGGTCTGTCTTTACGTCAAAGTAATTTGACGTGTCTTGAGCTCCAAGACCAAACCCTGAGCATTTGCTTCTCTTGCGGCATTTGTTTGACTTCTCTTTAGGTTTGCCCGTCGCACGGGTCGGGCCGGCCCCTGCTCAGAGCTGGGTAATGCTCTCGTCGCAGGCAGGCCAGTCTGGCTCAAGTTAAGCCATTCAGCGTCATTGCTCGGGGCGGGTCATAGGTTTCCTGTAGTTCTCCTGATGCACCCAGAATACCAGACAGTTTTTGACACGGGTCTTTGGGAAACCATGTCAGGGGGCTGCCGTGCTGAAAAGGACTGATGAGTGGAGGTCGTTTCGCTAGAAGTCTTACCGACACAGCAGAGCAAGCACATTTCCAGTGCAGACACAACTGGAAATGGGTCTTCTTTAGCAACTTCTTTCTGGGTTGGTAAAACAGTTGCTGATATCCACTGTGAGGCAGCCTGCAGTTGTTAGACCAAAATAAGAATTAAACATATTTATTTTGCAGCAAAAAACCTGCTATAGTAATTTAACATTCATTTGCGCTCTTACCAGTGAAGTTTACTCCTTTAAAAAAAGTGTGAACCACGGATCCAACTCATCAAAACATTTAAGCATGTGACTAACTTTGACTGTAAACTCTACTTGAAAGTTACAGTAGCTTTAGTGTTTCCTTCTTTTACTGTCCTGTCATGTCTAAAAAGCTGTTCAGTTCTATTTCAAAAACTGTTTGCAGTTTGCCTCTTCTCAAAATACAACAAAATTTGAAAAGAAACAGAGAATAACCTACCCAGTCCAGAAGACTTCCAGTGTAGAGCCATCAGTTAAAAATGTAGAATTAGTTTGAAACTGGCAAAATAATTAAGATAGTGTGTTCCAGGTGTGAAAAATCTAATAACTGTTATCAAGGACTCCTTACGCAATTTAAAGCCCTGTGTTTGTGGAACTAGTAGAAGGGAAATTTATGGCATTTATATTTATGTGCTTTAAAGTTTAACAAGGACATCAACAAACCCAGTCGTAAGCGTGCTTTTTCCCCAGTGGTCCTTACTTGCCATATTGAATTTGTTATTTTGATTTCCAAAATGCGCAGAAGTAAAAGATATTTCTTTGGTATGTTCTAAGTGCAGATAAACTTTTTTCTCCTAAGCGATACCTTCTGGAGCAAGAACAAATAATTAGAAGAGTGAACGTGTTCTTGCAACCTTTTCAAAGGGAAGACTTCTCTTCCTGGAGAGGAAGGGCTGTGATCTGTTTGAAGAGTTTTTTCTATTTTATTTGCATTCAAGCTTTGGATACATCCTGATTGCCCATCACCTCCTGATGTCACAACAGGGCACAGCTAGTTAAGGCACTTGTGATCTTTTCTTTGCTCTTGCACACAGAGTTGTGGAAGTGAAATATTTGTAGCTTCTCTACAGTCATGTTACCCGAGTTGCCTATTTTGTCACAAGCTATTTAGAAAAGTTGTGCAGGAAAGAATAGAGCTTTAAAGTACATTGAAGACCTTCCGGATAATCTGGTAGTCAGCAAGTACAAGTTAAAGGAAATGGCACTAGGTCCTCCCAACTAAAAACATAAGATTAATGCTGGTGACATAGGTTGGCTGCTTTCTTTTTATATGATTGAGATTTATCACTCCATTGACTGATTCATAGCAACATTTTTAAAGGATTATTTGATTCAGAGTTAAAGGAAGGGTGCTGTTATAGAAGGAAATAGCAAAGTGGAACACAGATTTTGAAGCTTTCCTAGTTCATTTGCAAGCACTCATTCTTGTTTAAAAAAAATTGTCTTCTGAGTTCCCATTTACTTGTACACGTGATGAACAGTATATATTTGTGGCTTAGAATGCAGAAACAAGAGGAATGGCACACTTCTGTTTAGCTCTTGCTCCAGTCCTAACACCTTCGCTGTGTGTCCTTGGTCCTGGCGAGACTCGCAGCGTTCTGCAGAACTCTGTTTCCATCCAAGTCCCCCCGTGCCGGATGTTTTTCCTGCATGTTCCTGGGAGAGGAAATATTGCTGTAATCTTCTTATTGCCATCTCTTTTGCTAACTTGGAGTCTGATTCTAAAAGCACAATCAAGAAGATTAGTTCTTGTGCCGTTGATTCAGTGAATTGTAGGAACCAGTAAGTATTTCAAAACAGAGCTATCAGAGTACCAAATTGCTGAAATAATTCTAAGATTTGGGAACCCTTGAAATAATAAGAAGTCCCAATGGCAAGGACAGTAGGTTACATACCTGTGTTAAGTAGAGTCATTTAAAGCATGTTTTATTGTTAGCTATCCCAGACCATTTAACCCTTGCAAGGGTGTATTTCCCTTGCTCTACCACTGTTAGTAATTTTACTGTACACCTAAATCTCACACCTGTGAAAAGGAGATATGTCAGAAGCCACTTAAAGCATCATTCTTGAGAAGGAATGTTTAGACTATTTTACCTCAGTCTGTCATGAGACACTCTTTCTAAAATGTCCAACAAGACAAACTACAAGGGGAGCAACTGGTTAAAATTATCAATTTTATAGCTGGCATTGATTTGTATGCAAATCATGTTTAAATCAGGTAATGTGCAAGACTATGAAATGACTGAATGTTAATTACTTGATCAGAAGCAGACTAATCAGCTGTTTTATTCAGCGGTTGGGAGACATTTTAACCGTCTATTTTTGGAATAGTCTGTTTATTTGGAAAATCCGTCTTTGCATAATACAATCACAGGCATCATTCTCATAATATCAATTTGTTTTAAGAGGCCTTCTCTAGACCTTGATGTCATTCCTGCAATATCTGTCATTTCTTTGTCAGCAGTAAATGGCAATGAGCAATGCCAAAACTAAGATATGAATCAGGAAAGTTGGCAAAGCAAAATCAGTTTTTCTTACGTATAAGTTGCATATCATATTTTGCAATGATAGTGTTAGCAAATTGTGGTAATGTAAATGGTTTAACTTTTAAGTTCTCATTTTCCTTTAATGTGCCATGAGGGCACTAATCAAATTAATGTTATGTACGGGTCAAGAATGACAGGTTTTTCTCAGTGCTTGCTGGGAGCTGACAGTATAGACAGTATTTATTAACAGTACCTGCAATAATTTGTCAGCTGAATGGAGGATTTCGAGATTTTCATACCAGAAAAGGATAAGTCTTTGCAAGAGATTTTGCTTTGCTTTGCAAGGTGATCATTAGGTCCAATACACATTAATTTTTCAGTAGAATAAAATTCCTTACGTAATAGATGACTGTTGACTAAAAATGTGAGATGTTTTTAAGAGGAGAAGCAGTATCTCACTGTAAATCCAATGCTGTATCTTTATGGCTTTGAGAAGTCTGAATGGATATAATGTATTAAAACTTTTAAAGCCATTTGAAAGGAATGCCTCCTTGCTGGGCAGTGTTGTTCCAGGAAGCCTACTTACTGTGCGTTGCTTTAGAATCCTTTACCCATCTACATGGTCTATATGAGCTTCTGGCTCAGTTGGGGTTTCTGGCATCGTAATGCTTACGTGTTTATGTGTTGCCAAAATGTACACAGTGTGTCGCCTCGCATTTGTTCCTTATTTCTCATATATTGTATATCTAATATGCCATCGCAGTTTCGTGTGTTTTGTCTGTGTATATTCTTTGTAGCTGTAGCAGTTGCTTTTCGGGTATTTCATACCTTCCTCAGCTACTGATAAGAAATTAATTGTATTGATTCCTGTTTTGAAATTAAGCTTGAATCAGTGGATTCCCAAATGCCAAGATCTCTGGAAGCATGTAAAATTGCACACTGTTAGGAGTACCAGACAATTTTCTTAATAATAGATAAGCTAATAACATCTTAAGAATTTTTGATAGTACAGGATTTGAAAGGTGAACAGTAATGCCCTACCTCCCTGTTTAGTTCTGAGCAAAGGCTTGAGAAAGAAGTCAATCTTTACTCCACATCTGGGAAGATTACCTTTTAGGTGGTAGCTACAACCTCAGTAAAAATCTGCTTCGAACAGACAAGACAACTGTCTTTCACAAAACTATAACTGAGCCAGTAAAAACCTCGTAGATTGGTGTCTATCAGCTGTGATGATTAATGTTTAGCCCTAACATGTCACTTTTAACATAGTTCTTAGAGTACTAACAAATGCTGGGAAACATTATGATCACAATCTTGCAGATAAGTAAACTCAAAGATGTGTTGAACTCGCCTCTAATTTTGGGTTCCTAATTCTTAGCTGCCCAGCCCAAAGCCATATACTTAAATTTTCAAAGGTGTGGAGCACCCCTGTGATGCCCTCAAGGTTCCTGTGATGCCCAAATGCCAGTTCTGCATTATTTGTACTAACTGCTGCAAACTTGCTTTCCTCCAAATTGCTCTTTCAGCCAAACAGGGGAAATGAAGTACATTATTTTACTTGAGTTGGAGATAGAATTGCCTAAGCAAAGAAAATCAGCCCAAAACGATGGTTAATATATTGTTCCAGTATAAACTGGTAGTTTTGATCATTCCAGTAGTTATTTCTGAGATTGTGCTTAGAAGAAAAGATACGTGTATTTGTGCATCCTCGCATATACATAAAGATGAATGACATTTGCTTTGTTTTGTTTTGTTTTTTTTCCAGAATTATAGATCAGCGGTTTGAGAAAGTTTCGTATTTTGTCTTTGGAGATTTCAACTTTAGACTGGATGCCAAAGCAGTAGTAGAGGTAGGACTTTTATTTTTCTCCTGTTGTAGAACCTAACAGCTTTTATTTCTCACACATTTTCTCCTGTGGAAAAGCTAAAAGTGACTTAAGAAACTAATCTCAGTATTGACATCAGACTTGCTAAGAATACTTTAATGGGAACATCTGACAGGTAACTAAAAATCACCGTTGTGAATCTGCTGAAGCAATTAAGAAAAACACAGCTGACACGCTGCATTACTTGTCAGTAGTAGTGTGTAAAGTGAGTATCAGCTGTACATTGCAGTGGACTTCAAAGTCCATGCCGCCTCTTCATGGTCCTGTGTATAAAAGAGAAAATGTGGGTGCCGATCTAAGATGAGACCTGGAGTCTTCACAATGGATGCAGGATGGATGCAATCTTCCTTTGGCAGGCATGCAGACTCCTTGTTTGAAGTCTCTTCAGGCTTCAGCACATTTCTGTTGCATGGTTGTGACTTTTGCCGTATGTTTATAGCTCACAGTGAATCTCACAATCATTTACTGCAAGCAGAGTAAGCGCTGGTTTGTATTTCTACTGTGAGGAAAACAACAGAGACATTTCCTACACTAAGCATACAAGCAGATAATTGTGCAAACCTTTGTGGCAGTGGCATCTCGGTGTGGAAGAGTGACTGAAAGATTTGTATAAAGCCAAAAAGAACGTAGTAAACCTTTTTCATCATGAGTTGAGATTACCTTGATTTTACTGCTAAAGCTCAGCTCCAGGTAACATGGGGTCAGAAATAATATCCAGGTTGAAAACCAATTTAATCTCATGGGTTTTCCACTTCAATTCTCAGAGATACTGTAGTGTCTTTTTGGTGTCCTTGAGGATAGGCATGTATCTTCTAAACCAAAAGCTTTTATTTTGTAAATCAAGCAGCTCGAAGTAAGTGGCCTGTGTGTCAGAGGCTGCCTACCCCTCGTACAGGTGCGGTGCAGTTCTCCTTCCTTACGTGATGATAAGTTTTTCATCTGTTGAAAAACAGGATTTTGAGATTGCAGCACTGCATATGTAGCTAATAACTTCTTTCTTGGAATCCTTTGTACATTGCAGTCATTTAAGCAACAAATTTAAAGCATAATTGAAATGAAATTCAAGTCACTGATTCAACATATGCAGTTTCATACTGCCTATGTCAAGGACTAAATCCTACTCTGCTACACTGCAGTTACCATAGTTATCATCAATGTTTATAGATTACTTGTTTTTGAAATATTATGCTTGTTTGTTTTTTATTCTTTAGTGGTGCAATAATATTACTGAGAGTGCTCCTGTCTGAGAACACCTCTATCAATCATGCTGCAGCAGAATTATCTCCTACACCCAGTATTGATGAAGGGCGCTATAAGTTTTTCCTAACTTACTAACTGCCTAGCAGTCTGCAGGATTGAAACTGCAGAGAATGCATTCTTTATTACCAATAGATTGATTCCTACATTTATATCTGTGCGTTTCAAAGCAATCCACTTCTAACAAAATAACATCACTAACCATAGATGATACATGCTAAGTGAACTGCACAAGAGGTAGTAAGAGCACAAGTGATTCTTAGTCACTGTACTGACACAGTACTTTTCATCTTATGAATGGTTTACCAATGTTTACCAATTAATGTTGTTGCACATGAGCGCACAAGGTGTGATTTGGAGATGAACCAAATTCATTAACCCATTCTTCCTAGATAAGGTGCATGCATGTGTGAGTGTAAAAAAGCGTTAGGATAACACATATTTTGCGTTGCTTTTTCTGAGAAGTAGCATACCCCATTAACCAGAACTTTACCCAGCTACATTGCAACATTACTTAAACATAATTAAAGTTGATGGAGAAACTTCCACTTGTAATTTACATATGCACAGTTGAAGTCGTACGAAGTTTGTTTAGTAGTCTTCTGCATTTGGTACAGTTTATAAACAGGTATGTCAGAAGATCCAGAAGATTTAAGAAATGGTTGTCTCATCCAGTTTACTACACAGAAGCGATAGTACAGCCGGTGTGTCTTTGACAGAATCTTAACACCAGAACAGTCATGAATGAATGAATAGTAAGCATGTGGCACTCTGTTTTGACAACAAAGTCTGGACTCCTAGAAGACAGATCTATTTCTAAAGAGTTTCAGGCCACCTCTAGCGGGAATTATTCTAGATAGGACCTAGTACTTTGATTATATATAAGATCCATAAGAGCCAATCCCAAATCACTTCACAAACTAGTTTATAAATGTTGTTTCTCAACTGTGCCATTTTTCCAAAGCTGGCAGAGGGCAGAGTGCCTTGACCAAGGCCATGCACCACTGGCAGTGGCAGAACAGGCACAAAAATGGCCAGAGGTGATTGCTTATCTCACGTGCACTAGCCAAAGTGTTAGCCTGTGCTTATGTAGGAACCTCACGCTCTAGAAAATATCCTGGTCTCTTCTGGCATTTTAAACGTGTTCCTACGCAAACTGATACTAACTATTCTTTCAACTATTCAGCAGTGTAGTTAATACTAGAAAATGTAAGGGTTAATCCATTGACCTGTCATCTTTGTACATATTACTGAATTTATCTCTGCTTTTCTTGCTGACCTTTTGAATTCCCTCTTGAGACCACAACGTGCTGAATGCTTGGACACTAAGATGCTACGAGTAATATGTGTTGCAGAAGCGTAGACTGTGCTTACACCAAACACAAAGAGTAAAGTATATTTCTAAAGGATTTCTCAATTAAGCCATTGAAAGGGAGAATCTGAGAGCGGTTTCAAATGTGGAGTCCAGTCACTGAAGTGCAGTGTGCTAAATCAGATGCCAAAAATGTTGTGCTTATTAATTCATAATTAATAGACAACAAATCATTAGTATATAATTTATTAAACATTTTATGGGAGCCTTAATCTAAAGTCATATTGATTTCCTTGCTAGGAAAATACGCTTTACTATTGTTGGAGTAATCCAGGGGGGGGATCAATAAAACAGGTAAAGGCTTATGGCAATTCTGAGATCCATGTGTGCATTAACAAGTGTGTTGTTTGTCCGGAGGGATAAACTGGCCAGAAAGAAATGGGACGTCTGTAGCATAACAAGCATAGCAAATACAATTGCTTTATAGTAGATTTGAATTATAGTTTGACCATAATTTGTAGCTTGGCATGATGATGCTCACAGAAATACCTACAGCTCATCCATTTAAAGCATTTTAAAGTTGTCCTCAGCCTGAAGAGGGCCAACGATAAGGTTCCGTTTCAGTCTAGTTTTCTTTGGCTGACATGTGGTTCAAAATGACAGAGAGCCTGAGAGGACCTGGAACCACCAGTGTTTCTGCTGAAGTCTCAGACGTCTATTTGTATGCTCTGGGTGTGTGCCAGGCATCAAGGACGTCGGGGTCTCTTTGCCAGTGACGCCCCACCTTGGCGTTGGCTGCGAGACCTCATACGGTATGCTTGATGCCACCCTCTCCTTGGGACAGGCCAAAGTCCCCAGCCACTGTTTACCTGGAAACAAACATACAGAAATTATAACGGTTCGGTATCGCTGTAGTAATAAGTGTTAATTATAACGGTTCGGTATCGCTGTAGTAATAAGCCTCAGAAGTTTGTCTTGTAGCCAAATCCCTGGCAAATCGCCGCTCCGGCTCACTGCATCAGCAGGCTGAAGGGTAAACGTTGCCTCGTTACTTCGTTACCCGCACACCTACTCGGTGGCTCGATCCAGCAGTGTCTCAGCGGGTACCTGCTGTGTCACAGCCGGGGCGCCGCGGGTGCAGGTTTTTGCTCACTAGCCCGTTAACAGCAGCT
>NW_010521045.1:0-5970 GCF_000687285.1 Phaethon lepturus
AATATAAAATTATAGGTGGATAAACCACAAACACTGATCACTACTTCAACAACAATTTTTATTATTAAACCGATATTGGAATTTTTCTTATTCTTATCAATTCATCCACATTGGCCTGAGTGAGAGTAGAACTTTTTTCTCATCATGTTAACATTGCTCTATAACTGCTTTAGCAGTTACACTTTAAGAGCTTAAGGCATCACCTCTGCTACTTCAAAACATCATGAGTCAAAACCTTGATCTGCTGACTGAAAGCTTTGATTTTCATGAAATAACTTTTCCAAGAGTAGATGTATGTGCTGGGAAGTTTTCTGTTCCAGGACTTGATTTTTGGCCTAAATTAAAGTACTGGAAATGTAATTTCCCCACATATCTTTTCTTTTTTTTTTTCCTAAGGATTTGGGGGGGGGCGGGGGGGGGAAGCACTTGGAATACCAATGAAAAAACATGGCAGAGAAACAAGTTGTGATCTTCCTAGCAAAGTGGCATTTGCTGATGATTAGTCCGTCCCGTTCACTACTCATCCATGGGCAACAATCTTTCCTCTCTGCTACAGTCTCTGCACTTCGTCCCATCAAAGTTCCTTTAAGAATAACGTTCTGATATTGTCCATTTGTGTTCAGTTTAGTGCTCCTCATTAAACCTCAACTTCTTGAGTCCTGTGGTAACAGGGAGTTATTTGCTTTCACTAGAAATGCTTTAGGACTAGGCTTTTTAGCTCTGTGAACCCAAAAGTTCAAGTCCCAGTAACCAAATAAAAGAAACTCCAAGTACACTGGTTTTAACTCTAGGAATTTAAAGCCACGATTTTCAAGAGTCTGACTAAAACGTTGTGAAGATCACTGATCACGAACTCTTCTGTCAACCCTGATATAACCTACCCCCTCATAGTCTGTAGTTAGCCAAAAAGCAACAGTATTGTCAAAATGGTAAGTCCAGAACAGTAATAAAATCATACTAAAGGTTTAAATATCCAGCTAAATTAACTGGTATACACAAGTAAACAAAAAAGTCTGGACTGTTTTCTTAGATTACTTTATTTGCTCTTATCTGTATTCAAAACAACAAATACGTAGGAACATTTCAGAAAACATAGTTTAAATCACAGATGCCTGATACCTTTCTAAAGACTTACACTTCATAGTAATTATTGTGTGTTACCTAAACTGATATAATTTAAGCACTAGTTTATATCTAAACAGCAGCTTTGAAGAAAGAATCTCAAAATTGCTGGCTCAACCCTCTGAGCAGCTGAGCTGTGCTGCTGCACAGGAAAGATGCAGCCCGGAGAGCTTTTACTGTGCTCCTGCAGAAGCTGTCAGAAAGTGAGTATTTTCGACGTCGTTTCTCTAGCACGTGTTCGTCTAGGAACCTTAAATCAACTGTGAACTGACAGAACACAGTAAAATTCTACCTTACACCCCCTTCCTGCTGCTATTACAAAGCCATGGCAGAAGAGGGAAAGATCCTGCTGCCCTGAACATTGACCCCAGCCACTTTACATCAACCAGTGTTCCCATAAAAGGAATTCTACGCTGGCCCTTTACAGCAAGGACTCAGCTTTTTTTAACAGCTAGGATTCCCCCTAACTGGGAAAGGAAGGCAACCAACTTACAAGGCTGGAGGAATATTGCACTGGATTTTGCCCAGTCTGTTTTGAAGGTGAATTGACTGAGGAGATGAACTATGAGAAGTGGGAGGAAAAGCCCTAAAGCCAGAACCATAACAAGAAAGATACCCAAAGTACCCCAAAACAAGGGGAAAGATGAAAGATTCAACTTGCCAGGAAAAATGACTCCTGCTGGATAGAGAAACTCAATTAACTAATACATAATATAGACACAGTTGCCTAATTGAAATATGTGCTCCATCTCCAGTTCTAGCCAAGCAGCTAAAGAGATAAATCAGTGGCTGAGATTAAGGGTGTGCATACATGGTTAGGAGATTTCACTCAATCCCAAACTCATTCCAGCGTTCACGCTAACACACTAAATTTGTACTAACATTTGACATCTTAATACGTACCGTGTCATCCACACAGTGTCACATGCGAGACATCAAAGGAGAGACAGTAATTAACTGCTGAGAGGCCTTGTGAAGCAGTTAAGCACTGAACTTGATGTCCACGTTTCATAAAGCCTCTGGTTAGTATTAGGTCTAGAGTCCTGATCTACTTTTGCCACTGCAATCCTTCATGCGTGCTGGACTTCAGCCTACACATGCACCAAAAGGTCTACGTGTTCTTACACGGTACTTTGCGGCTTCCTGGAGCTGCCTTTGTAAAGGTGCCCTGAAAGCACTGAGCCCAGCAGTGCTGGCTCCAAGGAATACCAGCAACAATATCAAAGCATCTATATGAGAGTGGCACGCTACTAAGTATAAAGTGAGCCCGTAAACTGTCCTGCAGAACACATCTTCTCATATTGTAGAGCCAACAGATCCTGTTAGTTTGACAGCTGTGACCAAAGGGAGCCTGAACTCTTTAAACATGTTAGTACAGATACTGTTGGACATGTGGACAAAACTCACAAACATTTGCACAAACTACTGGTCTGTTCAAACCTGAGCATCTCCCCGTTGTTTTGAACACAAAAGTGTTTGTACATCCACCCACTCCCTTGAATACGAAATACTTTGGAATCTATACAAAGGATTCATGAACAGTAAGTACCACAACTAGTCATGAGGGTTTGCAAGATGTGTCTTCCAGGCTACACATGCAAACTTAACTCTATCCACATGTACATTAGGCCCCAATCCAGTTACAGAGAGCACACTATTTCTCAAATAATAAAATATGTTATAGCATTCTTTCCCAAATCACGGTAACTTTTTTTTGCCTTGTTTTTAAGTCTCACCCTATATTCTCATACATACTAACAACAGTGGGCATGGCTTGACCTAAAAGAATTCCTGGCATCCATGAGCTTAAATACTGGCCTGGAAGTCCAACAGGCTGCTTCTTTATTTAAAACACAAATTTTTTGAGTGTCTACAGGAAAAATCACAAATACATAAATTTATGTTTTAAACCAAGTATAAAACATACTGGGGTGGTTACCAGCACTATCCATGCTGCATGATTTATTCATAAACAGTGTAAGACCAGATAATCCATAACACTGCAAACAAACGTGGTCTGGTTTCATTCACATCTTCCATGCAAACAGATGCTTATCATATTTTTCTCAAAATAAAACAGATGTTCCACTCTTGAAATCCTGAGGATACAGGTTAAAAAAACTGCAATTTACAGTAGGTAATAGTTTGAATATTCACTAGCATTATGTGAAACGCTATGCTTTTAATCAAAAGCAAGGCTGTGAAATTAATCATTGCGATCACCCATCAGTTATGTTTTCTTCTTGGCTTGCACCTCCACCAATGTAACCATTATTTTAACGACTGTTGTGGATGACTGTGAAAGTACTAAGAAATATCAAAAAGTACTATCAAAAATAAAGACTTAAGATTTATGATTAAGTGTTTAACACAGAGGTTTTAGAGCAGTGACCCAAAGCAGTAATGAAAAAACTTAGTTTTGCAGTTTTTATAAAGGTGGCCAAATCATTAAACAAACAATTAGTGCTTGCAGGTCTTTTAAGCTCTCTTAGGGACATGAATTTGAACATGGTCCAGAAGAAGTGACTGAAAATCATTCCTCACTTTTATGGTAGCCTTTGCAAACCTCATTTAATAAAATCACATCATTCCAGTTTTGTTCTGAGCAAGCACTTTGTACTAATTTACCAGTCTGAGCTGGATAAAGGCCTTGAAATAAAGAGAAAAGAAGTAATTGTCCTTTGAGACAGCAAAGGCTTTCTAACATGACCACAGTAGATGAAGATGACCTGACAGAGAAAGGGGAAAAAGCATTTCCTTGATACAGCATCCCATAACTCTAACGGCAAGAAAGGGGAAAAAAGCAAAGTGCTATTGTAGCAGTAACACTGTGGGAAGCTTTAAGGACCAGGCATGAAAGATTAGTATCTATCTAAGGCAACTATTCTCTCCTCCTTATGCGCATTATGTATAAAGCTAATTATACATAAGTATTTCTGCTGTTTCTAACTCAGCTATCAAGCACATGGGATATTGTACTGTCCAGAACAAGGGGACTTATGTCAACACTGAAGTGCCGGGCTTGTTTGGATTCCTCACAGGAAAGGAGTCTTGAGCTGCAATACCGATGGGTTAGAAACAAGTCATAGAAAGTTATCTGCAAGACCTTTTTATTAAAACACCTCCCCACCCAAAACTGGCTCTGCTCTTTTCATGCCCCCAGGTTCAATGGCAAAAACCATCGTGGCTGTTGTTCAGGACACTAATGACTGTAGTGTGACTGATGCTGAAGTGACAACACACGGGTTAGATCTTATTCCTACAGTTCAAAACACACCTCCATCAGCCAGAAGCGTGCTAGCTAACCGAAAGAATGAAAAAGCTACCGTAAAAGGTGGTATTAGCAGTAAGATATAGACACTGCAGTAAAAATGTGTAGCAGATTGATTATCAGGGTCCGTATCAGCCCTCAGCTGCACGAATACAGCTTTTAGTTATTAGTGAGCATATTAAAATGAATCTTATCAGCCCTTGCATCTATACTTCACCAGAAGTATATGAATTGTGCGGTGTTATTCATACAATCCACTGTACAAGTTCCTGTTAGTTTTCAAGATCCAAGCCTACATACACTCTTTAAACACCAAATCAACATTGTATAAAAAAGAAAGCTAAAATATACATAGAAGTATCAAAATAGTAATGTTCACTCAGATTTTAAAAATCACCTTCTTGGTGCTATGAAACTTTGACCAGTTTCAGATACCTAGAGGAGAACAAGGAACAAAAACTGTAGAGCTGGGTGGGAACGTGGAGCCAAAAATTCAGCTAAATAAGAAGATGCAAAGGGCTCACTGGAATAAGTAGAAATAATAACACTTTTGACTCAGTTCTACAATGGACTGACGAGCAGAGAATTAGTATTAAAGATGATGTATTCTTAGCTTTTCTGAATAGCTGAGACAGCAAGATCCTGAAGGCAACAGCTGAAAGCATCTCCAGTGGATACCAGAAAATAGAGCATTAAAATCACCAGTTTTGGAAGTAATCAAAGCAAGTATTCAAAACTGTGTATAATGAATACTACACAAAGTTACATCACAATCATGGCAACATTATATAAATAATAAGGAGAAATCTCACTATTTAAAATAAAACACAAAATAAGGAGGGGGATTCATGGGAAGAAGCTAAATAAAACTAGCTGTGATCAAAAAGGCAGTTTACTATCGAAATGAAACAAGCAGAAGCCTGACAGTGAAGCTATATGAAAAACTTGCTTATACAGACAAAAACGCTAATTTGATCCATGTTCTTTTATGCCCTACCCATTGTTGATATGGGAAAACAGCATAAAGCTTGAGACAGAGGTACATATATTTAGTATGAGAACTACTAAAGTACACAATATTCACCAGAAACTCGACCATTGTTAGAACTTTTAGACACTTAAAATTACTTTCAGATATAAAAACTTCAAGCTGCTTAAATTAATTCAGCCCATCAAGATCTGTGTCCCTCACCTTCACATGAATAATGACTTAATCCAAGTTGCAGATTTATAACTAGCAATTGCACACCTTAAAGTCTTAAAAATATCAGGAAAGTCTATGGAATTGAGAGTTACATGCAGATACTGTCATTTTCTCTATTTCTGGCTAAAAAGTACAAAGCTGTTGGAATGCAAAGAAAACTGAAGTCAGCTCTCAGTGAGGACTTCTGGAGTGCTGCACTGCACTCAATGTGTGGATAGTTCACGAAAATAGCGAAGACACTGAAAATATTAAAAGAGGAAAAGAACAAATTAAAGATATATATACAATTTAATGCTCCCTGCCTGAAATTTTAATACCTGTGTGCTCAGGCCAACTGATTTCATACATCTTGGTCAGATGATACCACACTCTT